>NC_072774.1:4785275-4964400 GCF_022539595.1 Amphiprion ocellaris | reverse complement strand
CATGAATTTTGCTGCAAAAAAACGCCTTACTATACTATGTCGAAAAAAAATGCGATTTTTCAACATGTTGTAAAGACGTGCTATATGATGAAATAATGTAAAGCAGGCTGCGAAAAACACTCCATAAAGGTTCTGTTTGACAAAAAAAAAATCATGAATTTTGGCGCAAAAAAACGCCTTACTATACTATGTCGAAAAAAAATGCGATTTTTCAAACATGTTGTAAAGACGTGCCATATGGTGAAATAATGTAAAGGAGGCCGTGAAAAACACTCCAGAAAGGTTTTCTTTGAAAAAAAAATCATCATGAATTTTGCTGCAAAAAAACGCCATAGTATACTATGTCGAAAAATGTGATTTTTCAACACTAAATCTTATTGAAAAATATGTTTTACTTAATTCCACCTGTTTCAGCCATCTCTACCCCTCATTAGGTACCACTCTAAGGTACATTATACAAAAAAAGTCCAGTAGATGTCACTGTGTTTTGAAATAGCTTGCAGAGCAAGTTAGTCTTCTCACAGGAAGTTAGCACGAGCAAAATCACTCCTCACATGAGGCCACTGTTTGCTGTGATTTTCAAAGGTAAAGTAATCCTTTTGACATATTATGGTGCCTAAGGATTTGCCGAACACAAATGTGTCATTTGAAATGTAAAAAAAAATGATTTAAAAGGGTAAAATAATTTTTCTCAACCATTTTATAGAGGTCAATATTTGAAAAATCGCTTGGTCTCTTCATTAAAAAAAACATTGATTGTTGTTATTAGTGCTCCAAAGAGATAAAAAATACAAAGAAATCATTTTTTCATTGCCTTTTTCTTGGTGAGTATGTTAAAGGGTTAACTTAACATCTGTAAACAAAACAAAAACGTACCAACAACGTTTTCTGTTAGAGTTTGTGCTCTTCTAAGTTTAACTCCAAGATTTAAAATACTTTCATTTACTGCAAATGAATATCTACTCCAAATGTCTCACTAATAATCATTATCAATCTTAAAAACCCACAAAACACCCCTCTATACTCGACCACACTTAGTACAGTACAGTTCCCCCTTCTATAAATCTGCTTGGAATCTTCCACTTCCTGTTTGTCAAAGTGGCCTTCTACCTGGACAGGTTTTGTTGGAGCTCATGCAACAAACATTTTGGGTAACTGCATTTTAATATGGATGGATGACACTGAATTAGAGTCTGTTTTCATGAGACTGAGTTAAGATGTGTAGCTCTGTCATTAAATTGGAAATTATTTCTCAGAATTCACAGAGAAAAGTCTGAAATGTTTGCTAGGTTAGCGTCCCACATGTTCTTTGGCTCAGCTAAAGCTAACTCTCTCCAACTTCTGGATCTCTTGAGCTGCTTGTTGTTAAAATATCTTGCTAGAGGTGCTGAAGCTCAGAAAGTCTGAGATGTTTGTTCAAAATAAGCTCATTCTCAAGTCTTATCTGAACTGTGCTCTTTTGTTTGAACTTTCCCTAAACTTAGGAGTTAATGATAGAGCAGCACATCCAGACTCAGTCTCATTTATGTAGAGATTAAACTTCAGTGTCATTCATTGATGTTAAAGTGCAGTTTTTCAAATGTTTGTTGCACATGCTCCCGACCAAACCAGTCCAGGTGGAAGACGATGTGAAGAGAAAGCTCCAGAGGATGAATATCACACATTTACGTTGGAAATAAATGTCCTTTAATTAGACATTGTCATGCAAAAGTTGCATTTCCCTTTAATGATGTTCAAATCTTTGTTGAGTGTTTTGTTGATGTTGGTTTCTAAATGTTTTTTGACACTTGGCCCCAAAGATTAAAACCTTGTATGGCTCACAAGCTGCAACAATTCACACATTATCAACTGTCTTTCTGACTAAACTAAGATAAAAAGTGAAAAACTGCCTGATTCCTGCATCATGAATGTAAATCTTTTTGGTTTTTATGGCAGTAAACTGAATATATTTGGGTTTGACATTTTATAAACCAAAACAAGAAATGAATTAGTGGAGAAAACAATCAACAGATTAATGGACAAAGAAAATGTGTTTTCCAACATATATGGCTGAATTACTCCAACAGTACAAGATACATACAATTTGAATTCAATTTTATTTATATAATGCCAATTACAGGTCAAATTGTCTCAAGACGCTTTATTTTTATATTTTTTGTCATTTAAAATATGACAAAGTAAGAAATTTAAAGCTCTTGACTAATCCAATTTATTATTTGGTTTTTAAGAGACTAATGGACAATTAAAATAAGTTTCTCCACTAAAACTAATAAACATGAGGTCAAATAGAAGGAAGAGTTTTAAATACTGCAGTCCCACGACGACAAGAATAAAGTTTGTCAACAAAAAGTAAATCTGCTGGTGGATTCCATGAAAGTCCTAATAAATGATAATAAAGTAAAGTGTGATACTAAATGTTTGTGGTGCTAAAAATGTCCAAGTAAAGATATCAAGTTGAACATGTGGATGGAGGTTGATAAAAGTTGACCTTCTTTCATTTCTCTGGAGCGATTTTATGGATGGTGGTTAAAGACCTGCTCTTCTAGTGGTCGTCCTTCTAGTCGCTGTAAAAAGTCAGTCCATCCTGGCTGACTTCAACACCTCTTCATGACAACTTGTTCTGCCTCCGACCTGGTGGAATCTCCAGAAACTCGGGAAAACCAGTCGAGACTCGAAGAACTCGTGGAGACTCGAAGAACTCGTCGGGCGGGGGAAGGTGTGGTGGGCGGTGGGGGAGTAGAGGGGGGAGGCCGCCACCCACCTCCCCGCCTACTCTCCGCCCTGACTCCACCCAGACTCCGCCTTGGCTCCACCCATGTGGTCACTTCAGGAACTACGATGCCAAAGGGACGACGAATTTATTTCTTTGTATCTGATCTGTAGCTCAGTGAGTTAAGGATTTGCCTATGGAGCTGCAGGTCGCTGGTTCAAGACCAGACACTTCCTAAAATTTTCTCAAAATCCTGACAAAGACAAAGAAAGAAAAGGCGGTGGTGGGACTTGAACCTGCGACCTTCCGCTTGGTAGTCCTCTTCTTATCCCCCTGAGCTACTCGCTCAGATACTAAATCTTCTGGTTTTTGCGCATTTATCATCTATTTTTTGTCATGTTCGAGTTTTTTTTTTAACTCGAGTCTCGACTCGACCGTTTTTCTCAGGAGGTGGGACTTTAGCCTTTGTGCTGGAGGGTTGAACCCTCAGTTCCAAGACTTTCCAAAGCCTCCAGACCTCCCGAGTCCTCAGGACCTGGGCTTTCACACAGTCTGAGGGCTGAAATTTTCTAAGTCCCACAGTCGATCTCTGTTAGATTGAACTTTCAGACAGTCCAAAGACTGATATCTTCTAAGTTCCTGAGTACTTCTCTGTTAGTTTGAACCTTCAGACAGTCTGAGGACTGAAATTTTCAAAGTTCTTGAGTAGTTCTCTGTTAGTTTGAACCTTCAGACAGTCTGAGGACTGAAATTTTCTTAGTTCCTGAGTAGTTCTCTGTTAGTTTGAACCTTTAGACAGTCTGAGGACTGAAGTTTTAAAAGTTTCTCAGTACTTCTCTGTTAGTTTGAACTTTCTGGTGAACAGAAGCCTTAAAACTTGTGACCATGAATCTTGATTTCACATTTAGACCATCTATCTGAGTTCTTCTCAGACCTTCACCTGTGGGTTTTTTAGAAATCCTCAACAAACTTTGATTCTCTTCACTGAACAGTAAAGTTTGTGGAGATCAGAAGGTAACATTAGTTTGATCGATGCCTTCAACTACTAGTAGACTTTATCTGGAAAGCAGTTTTCTTAAATGAGTTCTTAGTAAATCTGTCCACAATCAAACCAAGAACATAGAAAGAGGAAATGTTTGAAGAAATAACTTGATGTTTTCATTTCAGACTAGAAAACGCTTTTGGACCTTTATCTGTTTTTGCTCTTTTTGATCGTTTTATTCTCTTCTGTTTAATTTGATCTTCTAAAGTTTAATTGGTGTCTTTTCAAATGTTTTGTCTTTAGTTTGATTCTTCTTAAATGTTTAGTTTTGCTCTTTTCTCTCGTTTTATTCTTTTCTAATGTCTGATTTGATTTAGAAATGTTTTGTCTTTTTAATGCTTAATTGTTGTTTTTTCAAATGTTTTCTCGGCTTGTTTGAAAAATTTCCTTTTCAATCCCAGCGTTTAATTTTTTGATTAAATCTTTAAGGATTTTCTTTTTAAATGTTTTACCACCTTTTAATGTTTAATTTTCTTTTTAAATGCTTCATTGTATTTTCTGTTTAATTCCCATTTAAAGTTTTATTGTCTTTAAGATTTAATTTTGTAATTAAACATTTATTTTTTTAATTAAATGCTTTGTCTTTTTAAAGGTTTAACAATCCAATTGTTTTGTATTTTTTAATGTTTAATATTCTTCTTGTTTAATTGTATTTTTTAAATGTTTATCTAAAATATTTATCTTTAATGTTCAATATTTTTGTTTAAAAAATTTTGTTTTACTTTCATAATTACATGTTTTGTATCTTCTGTTTAATTATCTAATTAAATATTTTGTCCGTTTCGTATAATTTAATTGTATTTAATTTTCTTTTTTAAAAGTTTTATTGTATTAAATGTTTTTTCCTTTAATTGTTTTTTAATGTAGTTTATTTCTTTAATCTTTTTTTTCTATCAAGATTTTAACCCCAACCTTAAAAATGAAACAAACCCTTAAATCACAATGAAAATAATTCTGTTGTCACAATCATGAGTTAGTCAATTATTCAGTTCATCAATTCAACTTTATTTGTTTCGCACCTTTTACACAGATGACAAAACTAAACAAGCAAAGAGAAAAAACTATGCTAAAACTATGATTAAAACTCAGAAACTTTTTTTTTTTTTAAATTTAACATCGTAATAAAATATGTTGTGTTCAGGGGATGGAGGGAGTTTATTGAAGTCTTCTTGGGCTCACATGGGAAATCACTTAAAATATAAACTTGATATTCAGTCTAAGGAAACTGGAAACTGCAGAGTGACAGAAGAATCAACAATATCTCCTGTTTTCTCCTTTAATGAGTCGACTCTTCTTGTGCTTTCAGACCAAAGAACTACAGACTCTTCACAACCTGCTCAAACTCTTGGTACAGGACGTCACCACACGGGTCAAGAAGGTTTCCGTCTCATTTCTACTCTGAAGCTCACCTTCTCCTGCTCAAACTGCTGACAAATGTTTCTGCTGCTCTAAAGTCTGGTCTCCAGAACTTCCTAAAAACTCTCAAAGTCTCTTCTGCTGCAGGTTGCTTTGTAGAACTGTTCCAGAAAACCTCACCAAACCACATGGAAGAGCCTCAAGATAGTCATCCAAATGAAACCGTACAAAAACCAAACTAGCACAACCCAAACACTAAAGTCTCCTGCAGCCTACCAGAGAACCTCTGAGAACAGAGAATCAGGACAGGAACTCTTACCTTATGGACAACCAACACTGGTTCACAAACAAGAATACAGAATGTGTCTGAGCAAAAACCTCTAAAGACTCACTACAGCCAAGATAAAGACACAACTCAGCTGCATCAAATCCACTAATCACTGCAAACATCAGCACCATGTGCTAACTGTGGCTAAAGAACCACATTTACCAAGACAACTATCCAGTACAAAGCCCTGAAACACAGCAAGAAACACATTAAAGTCTATTTTACTGCTGGAAGCCAACGCCTAAAGAACAAACTAAAGCAATGGACCCAAATCCGGTTCAGTGGTGAAGAGAAACAGAGGAAATGTTTGTCTGCAGCTAAATGAAGCAGGAAGACACTGAGCTGCTCAGGTGTTCCTGATAACACCAAGCAGCCACCTGGACAGCCAATAGGAACACAGCTTACTGGAAGTCCAGAGGGCTGGCTTAGTGAAGGTAATTTAGTTTAAAGTTGAAGCAGAAAGTCAACAAAGAAAGTTGAAAACCACCTTCTGATACCTGAAATCTCTGAGTTTTCACACAAAGAACACCTGAACATGTCAAACTGGTTCCATAGTAGAACCATCATTGTAAAAACGTCATATTATGGTGTGTTGCTCAAAAAACATTACGACCCGGCTGTCTAGGGTTGCAGAGGAGCAACACAAAAACAGGACAAACACTGGTTTCCAGGGGGTTAGGAGGATATTTATTTGAAAGAGGAAGTTTACAACAACACAACATGTGAGCAGAAAAATCACAAAGTCTGTCTTTAGTTCAGCTGAAAATATTACTTTTTGTCTTTTTTATTGACCAAACTGTTCAGGAAGTAGATGAAGAATAATTAAAGCTCTCATGTAGAAGTCCAACTTATTTTGGATCCTTGTGGAGAGTTTAATCTTAGAGTTTGTAAAGCTGTTGAGTTTTCAGAGTCACATGGATTGTTTTGACATTTAATAACCGAGTCCTGAAATAAAATTACAGTTGTGGATTTCTGTCATTTAGTCTGGACTAAACAAATAACAGCAGCATAAATCTCAAACGTCATTATGAAGAGTCTGGATTGAGGTTTCTCACTTGATAATGATCAAAACATGAAATTTAGGTTGGTTTAAAGGAATATTCCACCTTAAATCTTTGAATGTTGACCTAAAAGTTTGGTTTCAGGAAGTATTCCACCTACAAGGTCCTCACACGTCCACCTTAAAGGAACATTCCACCAAAAATCCTTGGACATGCACCTAAAATGTTGGTTTAACCGAGTATTCCATCCAAAATCCTCAAAGAGACCTGAGGGACTGGTTAAAAGGAATATTCCACCTAAAACCTCAAATATAGACCCGAAAGGGTGGTTTAGAAAAAATCCTTCAATGTAGACCAAAACCATTAGTATGGAGGAATATTCCACCTGAAATGTAGACCTGAGAAGTTGGTTTGGAAGAATATACCATCCTAAACATCCTTAAATGTAGACTAAAAGACGGTTTGGAAGAAAATTCCACCTAAAATTCTCCAATGTAGACCTAAAAGGTGAGTTTAATGGTATATTCCACCTAAAATTCACTACTGTAAACCTTGGAGGTTCGTCTGATGGTATATTCCACCCAACATTCTTGAACATAAACTTAAGAAGTTCGCTCAAAGGAATATTCCACCTAAAATCCTTCAATGTTGACCTAAAAGGTGAGTTTAATGGTATATTCCACTTAAAATTCACTACTGTAGACCTTGGAGGTTAGTCTGATGGTATATTCCACCCAACATCCTTGAACATAAACTTAAAAAGTTCGTTCAAAGGAATATTCCACCTAAAATCCTTCAATGTAGACCAAAAAAATCTTTGTGTAAAGGACTATTCCACCTTAAATGTAGACCTAAAAGATGGTTTGGAGTAATATTCTACACTAAAATCTTCCAATGTAGACCTAAAAGGTTTGTCTGATGGTATATTCAACCCAACATCCTGGAACATTTACCTAAAAGGCTGGTTTAATCGTATATTCCCAGAAGAACCCTTGAACATTGGGCTTATTGGTATATTCCATCCAAAATAGTTGTAATATACCAAGAAGTCACTGTAAAGGAAATGTAGACCTTAAAGGATTGTTTAAAGGAATATTTCAACGATTTTTTTCATTATTTAATAATCTGTTATCGGTCAGAACCCTGACAAACTTTTTTTCATCAGTTTTTTTAGTGGAAGTCACAAATAAAGGAGCTCTTGGTTTTTCCTGGCGTTACTGAGTCCAAAGCTGCTGTTTCAACACAGAACGTTCACATGCATCCATAAACCTCTCAGCACTCAAACACCCACAGACAGGAGGCCGGCTGGACCGAGGCTCGGCAGCGTCCTCAGACCTACGAGTCAGGGAGTCGCTGAACTTGTTGGTCCGGTTTGAAGGCCTCCGTGTGGTCCAGTAGAAGTCCACATAGTCGGTGTTGGCTTTGAACTGCAGCGACTGGCCACCATCAGGTGGACCGGCTCGTCCTCGTAGGGCTCCTCCTGTAGCCTTGAGGGAACCACAGGAACATTCAGTAGCTGTTGGAGTTCTTCCTGTCAGGCTCATGGTAGAACGGCTCTGAAGAATCTTGTACTTGTCTTATCTGGAACAATCTAACAGCCTAAACTGTTAACAGCAGTGTAAAGAAGCAAACCCTCAGGCATAGATTAGGACTCAAACTAGATTTATTTTAGAAAACAAATCAGCTTAGAGGCATTTGTTCACACATGTGGCTGAATAGGAGGCCGTCCAATCAGATTTGAGGTCTTCACTCTGTAGGTTGTTTGTTTGGTGAGACTCTTGGACCTCCATCAGCTGACATGGATGTTTGATGGTCTTCCTCTCTAGTGCCAGATGATTCATCCATGAATTCAGCAGCTACAGATTGAAATGAAGCTCATGCTGCCGTTATTGAATTCCTGTTCCAGATCAAATGTTCAGAGCTCACCTTGAATGCAGCCGTCTGCTGTCTGATAGGTTTTCTCATTGTAGTCTTCAATAAAGTCTTTTTCCTCATGTCAGGATGTGGTGAGACTCTTTCTCAGTCTCTGCAGACGTCCCTCATTGTGCATCTCCAGAGAAGAAACTGAAAAACTGATCACTGCTTCAGCATCAAACGCTCTCCAGCATTGAGAGTGTTTTAGGAATTCATTCATTGTGTTGTGAACTTTGAAGGAGCAGAAACTTTACAGCTGCCAAAGATATGAGCTCCAATTCTGGATGTTTTAGGAAATGAAGTTCATCAAATGAACACTTGCTTTTTGCTGATAACTCTCATTAAATTACTGAAGAAATCTAACATAAAAACCTGTAAACTCTCAGGCAGCTTTTGTTAAAGTTTGTCTATAATTCTATCATCATGTTCTGGAACCAGGACTCTGCAGAAGTTCCTTCAATCAGATACTTGTGTGTTTCTATTTAAGGTCTCAGGTTTGAACGTACAGCAGAGGATTAGAAAGGAGTGATTTTAATATTTAAATCAGTCCAGTAAATGTTTGGAGAAAAAATGATTAAAATTTGGATTTAGATAGATTTGTGTCAAATAATATTGTAGAGTCTCACTTAAATATATCTAAATGAATTCAGTGTATTTACATTTTATAGAATATTTGATTTCTTAATCTCAATACTGTAGGGTCTGACCCTAAATATTATATTAATGATGTCAATTTAAATAATATTTTAGTGCAGAGTCATAAACTTTAATCAGCTAAACTTACATAATAAATATCACTGCACAATCTTAACCTGAACATTCATATTATTGAGGTAAATTTACATAAATCATGATATTCTTAGAGTCTTAACTGGAATATTTCTAACATTAATCTTTTTGTATTGTGCTGATAAACAAGAATAACCCGACTTTCAGATAATATTTATTGTCTGTGATTGTGAGACTAAATTCATCCACATTTTGGAACTTTACATGCAGCAACTGTAGGAATAAATAAAAATAAAATCTGTTCATTTCCACATTATGCACATTTATTTATTCTTAATATCTCAGACTGAATGGTAGCTGGCAGTAAAAACAAACTCATCTGGACTGCATTTCCCAAAATGGAAACATGGACAGAATTTAACACTCATGTATCCATGGCAACGCTAATGTTTCTGCTTCTTACCAAAGTTCACAACACAAGTAAAGATTTTAATGTAAAACTACAGGGATGACTGCTGACCATAAGTATTCTGATCAATACTTCATGATCAATATCAGGACAGATGTTACAACTCTAGCTGTTGCATTAGACTGCAGTTATTCACAGAGAAATTAAAACATCACATTCCTCATAAAAACTAGATGGGACTTTTATTAAATAAAGTGTTGGTGAATAAACAGTGTAAAAAGTGCAAAGCAGCTCCATTAAATCAGGAGATGTGAGACTTCCACAGCATGGATCACCATCTGCTGTGTTGATTCATAGCTGAATGTCAGAATGAACTGAGATAGAAAAGCTGCTTTGAGCTGCAACATTACGGTCTGACAATCCAACACCATCACAGTTTTCATCTGGTTGTTTTGCTCCAACATGCTGTGAAGTTCAGTTTTTACCTGAATCAATACAGAGATTCTATTTCCAACCAAGACTGGAATAAAAATTAGGATGTTATGAGGTTATTAATGCAACTAAATCCTTTCAGATGGAAGGATTTACTTCTAAGTTCTAATTCAAGTTTCAGTTGGAGCACATTGCATTCACAAAGAAAAACAGCGATACCTTCATAGCAACATTTAATAAACCTAAAGCTTCCCTGTTGGCTCATTGGTGGAGTTTGTTACTGAGCATCTGAACCTTAAATCCAGTGAGACGACCATCTTCAGTCCAGGCCAGTCAGAGAACTTCAAGACCTTCCATCAGCTGGACCAGATGTGGCATCATCTCCCTCTGAACATCTGGATGACAGGAGAAAAGACAGAAATCAAACACAGATCACAGAAATACAATTTATTCACTTTCATCATTTTATAAAAGTAGCATGAACTTTATTAAAACTTGACAACATCAGTAATGAAAGTAAATGTTATCTCGTGTTGAAGCTAAACTTAAAGTCAATTTTAATGACAGTTTATCTTTTTAACAATATTCCCTCAAAATATTGTTTATTATTGGCTTTAGAAGCATTTTTCTTTACTTATTTATTTTTAGATACCTCAGACTGATGCACTTTGCTGGTTTGCAGAGAATTTCATGTACAATGACAATAAAGATCTTCTATTATAACATATTTTGCTAAAAAAAAGAACTGAAACCTTCTCAACCATCTCTCAGTCTGCAAAATTCCAACTGCAACAAAGAATTATCTGATGTAGTTATTATTATTATAATCTTTACTGAACCAGCCCTGGAATTAATAAAAATCTGTATATGGATATGATTTTCTCTGATGGAACCACTAAAACTGCATACAATAAAGTAAATCTCTTCTGCACTGCACACATACTACACTTTTGTATAACTCTGGATGTCAGAGTAAAGGCAGACAGATCCACCAATCAGCCACAACATTCTGACCACTGACAGCTGAAGAGAACAACATCCATCATCTTGTTCTAATGCAACATTCTGCTGGGAAACCTTGACGTTCATGTGGATGTTTGACATGTACCACCACCTAAACACTGGAGGACGAACAACCCCCTAGTCTCCATGGCAACAGCAGTCCTTGATGCCAGCTGCCACCCTCAGCAGGACAAATTAAACTGCTCAGGAGTGGTCTGAGGAACACGACAGAGCTAAGCTGTTCACCTGGGTTCCACAATCCCCACATCCAGATCTGATTGAGCATCTGTAGGATGGTCCAGGATCAGCCTGGTCTAGGTAGGATCCACCCTGCAACCCACAGGATCCACAGGACATCCCCAGAGGTTCTGATGAACCACTGGGTCAGAGGAGTTTTAGCAGCATAAAGGGACCAACACAGTATTAGTCAGGTGGTCAGAATGTTAGACTGTTATTTTGTCATGCTGATTATATGATCAGTAAATGCTACCAGCAATTATAACGTCCACATTGATCAGGAAAAAAACAACAACTGTCAGTTCATTTAGAAACTGTGGGGTTAAACCTAAAAACACAGACCTCAACAGCAGTTTGTTTCAAAGCAGAACACCAGCCGGTTTTCACTAAAAAAGCTTTCAGAGCAACAATTAAATGACAGTTTTGTTCTCATTAAGTTCACAGAGTCAGAGTCAACCAAAATAATGTACACACATCAAGAAGAGAAAAACTTTTATAAATATGTCATTTGTATAAGTACTTCTATACATATAGAGTCCTCTTTCTAAGTTTGATCAAATCACGATAACTCTGTGTCCTGTTGTACGATGTTTTCCCAACAGATGGCGCTACCCTCATGAATGGAGCATCAACAAGTGACGTCTACAACACAACAGAAATGTCTGGAAGCCAGTGGCCACCACTTTGAGCACCTCTTGTAATTGTAGAGGCCAAAGATAACTTTTATTAATCTGGTGGTGTATGAATAAATTTGGTATTGAAATATTTATGCAAGTTTTTCTTTTCCTGATGGGTGTAAACATTATTTTGGCTGACTCTGTATGATGGGTTTCTGACAGGTCACCAGGCAACATCTTTTTATAATAATGACAAACATACCTGCATTCTACAGGAGTGATTTTCCTCATGTGCAGGTAAAGATGTGGGAGGAGTTTAGAGATGACAGGAGCAGGAGTCATCCTCACTAATTCAGCTTCCACCTAGAAACAGAAAGACCACAAACAAACACACCGATAGACTCTCAAACGTTCAACCTCACAGCCTCAAAATATCTGTTTAGGAAGTGTTGTGTTTCTGAATTCTGCTGAAAGCATTGACAGACATTCTCTTACAAGGTTGTGTAAACAGCAGCCTGTCCTCTGAGCTACTGAGAAATCTTCCTGAACAAAGTTTCTATGAGTAAATCAGCTCAACAAAAACTAAAGCCTCAGTAAGAGATAACAGGTATCGCAAATTATAAACAACTTTCTTTGTTAACTCAGACTTTCTGCTTCAACCTCACATAAAAGGGGGAGTTTAACTCATCAGGTGACTGAAAATGAACGGCTTGTACAGTTCTAGATCCAAAAGTAGGATGTTTCAACTCATGTTTTACTACAAATACATGCAGTAATAAATAAATACAATGGCTGGTTGTTAGTTTATTAATGTCACTTTATATACTGGATTGAACTTAAGCAGTGGAAGAGAGAAGGAATTTAATGAAATTATGGAGATTCAGAGAGGTAATGTTGTGCAATGTTAAGTTAAGCGCAGTTTAATTCAAACCAGCTGAATGTTAAACTTCAGTGCAGCTGAACGGGTTTCGGTTAACCTTAAAGTAAAATAACTTTTAAAAAGCTAAAATACACAGCAGAGAAATACAGGTTGAGAAAGTCATTCTAATAATGAGGACAGCTGCAGCAGCAACTAACACAGGTGTTCAGCGGTAAGTTAGCCACCTGTGTTGATTAGCCTGCTAGCTAACTTAGCCGCTTAGCTAGCTAACGCGTCCGGACCAACTGCTCAAACACGACAAAACACAACTCTTCACAAGTCGCTGACTTAACGTACAACAAAACAACGCCTCTGGTTAGAAGTATTTATCTTCTTACCGTGTTTTACTCCAAAAACAAGATCCACAGCAGCCAGAGATGCTACCACACGTGCCGACCATAGATGTCTTCTATATTGTCTATGGTCTGACCAATCACTGCTGTCTGGCTCTCAGTCAGTCTGACCAATCACTGCTCTCTGGCTCCGCCCTCTGAGAATCTTGTTGTCGTTTGGCTCCACACTTGCTGATGACCACTTCCGGCCTCAGAAAATGAAAAACGGACCTTTTTTTCGTTTCTTTCTCTTACTGATTTTATTTATTTGTTATTCTAAATATAAAATGAAAATCAAAGCATTTAAAAAAATTCATATATCCCTTTTGATCATAAATAAGGAAAAACGCCTTGTATTTCAATTTTTTTTGTATTTTAAAACGAAAATCAAACCACCACTCGTTTTTTGTTTTTCAATATCCGTTTCAGCACGGAAAATCCAATTGCCAAAATATAGACGGACCGACAACATACTAAACTATGACGTTCTTTCCACATTTTGGACGACATACTAAACTATGACATTTTTACCCCATTTTGGACCACATGTTTTTGTGATATTTTCAACAACATACTAAACTAGAAAAGCACTCAGAGCGCAGTACTCTGCCAAGGCTGCTCAGTTGACGTATCATTTCCGACGGATGAAATCTTTAATAAAAAATGACCTTGCGCTGAGCACTAGCATGTGTTATGCATGTGCATGTTATGTATGGATACCGAATTGTGTGTAAATTACTCTTATACAACAATCTTAACAATCTTAATCTTAGTGAGTCAAACAGAAAAGACCTGGTTTATACAAAAGCACCTCTACTCTTCTGCATCAGTGAATGGCACTACAACCCCGTCCTTTAACTGAGAGCAACATGAAGCTGTTATTTCAATCATTTCATCAGTCTTGTAACTTCATATCAGTTATTCAGACTCTGACAATCTTCAAACAAACAAGCCGACATTCGAAGCGCAGACTAACTCCTGCCAAACTCGCTGAGCTTCACTGCACTCTGTTTTGGCTGTGAAATCGTCCTTCATCGCTTCTACAGAACTCTGTGTACTGACAGTTTCTGCAGGTGTTTCTCCAAGGATGTCGCAGTTCGACTACTTTGCACTTTTCCTGGCAGCAAAACATCCTCGTGCACCGTAGTTTCCACTGAATTTTCCTTTCTGTGTCCATGTGTGTCACTGACGCTGGTGCGAGTTGTTTGTCAGAGCCTGCAGCTTCTCCAGATGCACAGCTTTAGTCTCGGCGGCTGCGTCTTCATCGAGGGACTGACGGATGCAGCTCTTCAGGTGGTTGATACCGAAGCCGGTGATGGCAGAAACGGGAACCACGTGTCTGAAGGTCAAATAGTTCTTTGGTATCATGTCAGCAGGCAGCAGATCGGAGAATTCTGCAGGAGGAGAGAACAGCAGAGTGAAATAATGTTCTGTCAGCACAATAAAGACAACACAAGTTATTGTTTGTTCTCCAGTGGTCCTGATCATGACTGTTGCCCTCGTAGTAAACTTTTGCATCACTTTAGCTCATCAAAGTCAAAGAAAATTACAAAATTATCCCAAAAAAAACAGAATTTGCGAGCATTTAAGTCAGAACATTTCATTTTAGATTTGCATAATTTGATATAAAATATCCTGACAGGATCAAAGACTGGATTTAAATCTCAATAGTCAGTCTTTGTACAGGACAGGGGTCAGCATTAAACAATGTTTTCCATTTAAAGTTATTTTGTTTGTGATTTAGAAGTGGTTTTCTGATCAAATGTTTAAGGTACGATTTGTTTTCCTTTCTCTAAACTCCAGTAATTATACTAAGAATTAAATACTTTAGGTATTGTGGAATCAACTAAACTGTTTAGAAGGAGGTAAAAGATTAATTTTTTTATGCCTGGGAAAAACTATGATAAAAATTATCAGCCGTAAAGTTCACCAACTAAACATCTGTGCACCGAGTCTGACAGTCACACCTTGTAAACGGTTAAATCTTCAGCAAGAGTCTGGCATTTGAACCCCAAAGTTTACAAAAACAAGTAGTTAGTTAATTTAATTCACAGCACAGAGCATATAAATGAATAAAATCAGCAGCCCTAAAAGCCATTTTCAGCTTAATTCTACCACCGTTACTTATAAGCTCTTATCTTGGTACTAATAGTACATTTATTTGTTTAGCACCTTTCATAAACAAATTGCTTTACTATAAGAGCTAACCATACATGTTTTAGAACAGCCTCGGCTATCCACATATTCCATTATTTATATATAATAATACCTGCAGATTTTTTAAATTAGCCTTTACATCATGGAAAAGAAATATTTCTTATAATAAAATTGTTGTGTTATTACATGTATTTCACTGTAAAGTGCTGTCAGTAGAGATTTATTTTCATAATTACATAGATGAAATGGGAATTCTGACACCAAGTGCATCAGATGGGCTCCGAGGGCCATGAGAAGATTTACTTTGTCATAACTTCAGTAATTAACTTATACAGAAAAAAATCAGTCAACTGAATCTGAAACACCTTCTGTTTCCTTAAAAGCAGCCAACAAATGTAATATGATCTGGCATTATATTTTAACTGCCCAAAAGAAGAAAGAAAAACATGTAGTTGTGCTTTTTATTTACCTTGTTGATACATTTACTCAAGCTAAATGCATGGAGTTTTTTTCATGTGTGAAAAATAAAATAAAGATTTATGCACCTCAAGATGTCCAGGAACTTCTCTTTCCTAAATATGACATTTTTCTTCTAATGTCTCAAATTGTATTACAAAGCTTTTGCTTCAAAGTTGTGCATCATAATATAAACAGTGTGCAGAGGTAAATTAATTAATTGGATTTAGAGATGCTGAAGTGCAAACAGAGATCTGTCTTCAAATACTGACACATACGCTACCGTTCAAAAGTTTGGGGTCACTTATTTTTGATGTCCTTATTTCTGAAAGAAAAGCAGTTTTTTTTCAATGAAGATAACATTAAATGAATGATAAGTCCAGTGTAGACATTGTTAATGTGGTAAATGACTATTGTAGCTGGAAACAGCTGATTTTTAATGGAATATCTCCATAGTGGTACAGAGGAACATTTCCAGCAACCATCACTCCTGTGTTCTAATGCTACATTGTGTTAGCTAATGGTGTTGAAAGGCTCATTGATGATTAGAAAACCCTTGTGCAGTTATATTAGCACATGGATAAAAGTGGGAGTTTTCATGGAAAACATATTTACATCATATTTACCTTCTGGGTTTTCTAGTTGCTCCTGCAGCTCTTCTAGTTTGTCCTCAGCATCAGGCAGGTCCATCTTATTCACCACCAGTAGTGCAGGTTTGGACACCAGCTCCTCTTTGTACAACTCCAACTCCTAAAGGAAAAGAATAAGATAAAGGATCAGAATGAATATCTGACAATGATTGCTACTGTGATTTTTTAACCGTAAAATCAGACTCACCTTGGTCAGAAGCTGCACAGCTTCAAAGGCCGACCTGAACTGTGTTTTACTCGCCAGCTGGAAACCACAAACATCCACCTGCAGCCACAAAACACAACCAAACATCATCATCATTATCATTAGAGGCAATAAGAGGCAGACTGGTAACAAAAACAGCCTGAGAATTTACAACAGTGTTTATTTGTATTGCTTGTGTTAGGTTAAATATAAAGGAAGACTAATTTTCTAAGATTTTTCACTGATGTTTCCAGTACAGAAAGCAAAAATTTAACGTTGAATTAATGCATAACATTGAATTAAAACATTCACCTGATGCCTAATTTGACTAAAATAATCTGCTTCTATGATCAGAATTATGTAAAATACTGCAACACACGTCATTTATTCTGTTTATCAGTGAAGCAACAATAATGAATTAACTCTATCGTATGAATGATGCATTGTGTTCTAATTTACTTCAGTTACACAAGATCCTCCTCATTTTTTACCTTTCTGAGCCATGTTCATGAGTTTTTAACAAATCACATATACTGCTCAGCTGCCTATCAAATATTTTATTACTTACAGGCTGTAAGATGAAAAAGAACTGATGAGCAATATAGAATAAAATGAGCACATTTACATGTTTGTTTCACACATCCACAGTTGAAGTAACAATTTTTTTTTAAAAGACGTTTTAGAGAAATGAATCTCCTCTAAACATTTGTGCACCGAGTCTGACAATTAAACCTTGAAAATGGTGAAACTTGCTGATGCACAAAAACCTCAAAGTTAACAAAAACATTTAATTAGTTCATTTAATCTGGCACAGAGAACGTAAGCTGCTATTTCACTCTTCACCACCATCCATCCATCCATCATCTATACACCACTTAATCCTCATTAGGGTCACAAGGGGCTGGAGTCTATCCCAGCTGACTTATGGTGAAGGCAGAGGACACCTGGACAGGTCACCAGTCTATCACAGGGCTATAGATACAGGGGGTCCTCGACTTACGTCGGAGTTTCGTTCCTACGGCGCGATGCAAGTTGTTTTTCACCGTAAGTTGGAACTCCGGCAAAAATGTAAACAAAGCCGTTACGCGTATCACGATATCCATCAGTTCTTCATAAAAGTCATAAATACCAACGACTTTCATGCATGTATGATTCATTTTGAAAGAAGATAACAGCATTTTACAATTTGATCTAATAATGTCCCTTTGTGTGGAGCCATAATGAAGGGCAAAAAGTTGGCAAATGTAGCCCAATCCAAGGTGGTCTGCAACCAGCGAATGTAAACAAAGCCGTCTTACAGCATTACATGACGATGTATTCGTCCGCTCCACTCCCTAACTAGTTGCACATAGCCAGTTTCAACATAACGATGAAACGCTGTAGGTCGAGGACCCTCTGTAGAGACAATCACACTCGCATTCACAACTACGGACAGTTTAGAATCACCAATTAACCTCAGCATATTTTTGGACTGTGGGAGGAAGCTGGAGAACCCGGAGAAAACCCACGCATGCACAGGGAGAACATGCAAACTCCATGCAGAAAGATCCCAGGAAGGCCAGGACTCGAACCAGGGATTTTCTAGCTGTAAGAGAAAAGTGCTAACCAGCAAGCCACTGTGCAGCCCTCAACACCACCAGAGAAGCTTTCTTCTTTTTAACACCTTTTCTGCATCTCCTCAGAGTTCACCATTTGCGTTGCTGCAGCTTAAATGGTCTATTCAGTATCTGTACATGAGTTGTATAGGGAATTAATGCAGGGGTTTAAAAAAACAGCAGCCCACCAGGAAATCCCTTCCCAATGACCAGTCTGCATCTCTGAAGAATTTCTAGCTGGATATCCTGACCACGCTCACAAAAATGCAGGTATAAGAGTCACTACTCACCACAAACAGCAGCTGCTTGGTCCTCTCCACGTGTTTTAGGAACTTGTGGCCCATCCCTTTGTTCATGTGGGCACCTTCAATCAGCCCCGGGAGGTCAGCGACAGAGATCTACGGAAAGAAAAGAGCAACAGGAACACGAGTTAACGATGATAAACAACTCTAATTCAATGGACAGTTAAAACACACAAAGCTCCAACACGCGGTCACAGACCTGCTTGTAATCTTGATACATCAGTTTGCCGATCTCCGGCTTCAAAGTTGTGACTGAAATTTATAAAACAGATTTTAGAAATAGCAACAAAACGCATCAAAGTAAACAGGTGATTATTAATAAAGTTCTTACAGGCGTAGTTGGCGATCTGAGGCGTTGCGTTCGACAAAGCTGTCAGGAGAGAAGACTTCCCTGCGTTTGGGAACCTGACGGTGATTCAACGGAAGAAAAATCACATATTTAACTAAACTTACAGGGTGTCAGGCAGTGTGCTCATGTGTGTTTCTGTTCTCACCCCACGAGGCCGAGGTCAGCGATGAGTTTGAGGTCCAGCCTGATGTGTCTGGCCTGACCTTTACTGGGCTCAAAGCCAGAGTGCAAAGAGCCCCCGGAGCCTCCTCTAGCCACCAACACACGATCGCCGTCAGCGTTCAGGTCACCTTGGAAGTTAAATGAAATTCAAATTGAAGGTTTTGACACAGTTTAGGTGAGTCAGTGCTGATTACGGATTGTGATTGACATCTGTAAGAACAGGACATCCAGAGAGTGCTGCAGGAGCGCTGCGAGCAGAGCATCATTGCAAATTTAAGTCAGGTATTGTTTTTGATTCTTATAGGCACAGATTTAGAACTTTTTGGTAACACTTTATAAGTTTTATGCCACAAATTACATATCTGATTATTATGCAGGGTGTCCCTAAAGTCTGGACACAAAGGAAATCTCATTAACTATAATTATTTTGCCTCCACAGATTAAATATGACTTTGTCGAAGTCTGGACACATAGGTAAAAATAGAGATTTTCAAGAAATTAAATTCATCTGCTATCTTTCTATATGTTCATCCTTCCCGTCCACTGAGAAGTACCAGTTCAACTCGTTCTTCTTTCAACAAAGCCATATTTAATCTGTGGAGGCAAAAAAAATGATAGTTAATGAGATTTCCTATCTTACCAGATTTCAGGTATACCCTGTACAACGTCATGTGCATCATTTGTTTATATTTCAGATCAAATTTCTGTTTTTCTTCTAAGTTTACAGTTTCTGTTACTCTCTGGTGAAATAAATCTTTGTTTTTCATGGGCAAAACTAGCATATATACACTACTGTTGAAAAGTCTGGGGTCACCCAGGCAATTCCATGTTTTCCATGAGAATTCACTCTTTTATCCATGTGCTAACATAACTGCACATGGGTTTTCTAATCATCATTTAGCCTTTCAGCACCATTAGCTAACATAATGTAGCATTAGAACACAGGAGTGATGGTTGCTGGAAATGTTCCTCTGTACCTCTATGGAGATATTCCATTAAAAATCAGCTGTTTCCAGCTACAATAGTCATTTACCATCTTAACAATGTCTAGAATGGATTTATCATTCATTTAATGTCATCTTCATTGGAAAAAACACCCGCTTTTCTTTCAGAAAGAAGGAGATTTCTCAGTGACCCCAAACTTTTAAGTGGTAGTATATATGACTCTCTATTCCAACATTAAACATTACATATCTGACTGTGCTGGTTCTGTTTTATACAACATGAGGGACATTTAACAAAATGTTCCTGACATACCGATCGTTCTGCCGTCATCAGTAGTAACAGTGATACCAACAGGAGCGTGGACCTCCTTGTCTTTCCCCGTTTCTCCTTTCAGAGCTCGAACACTTTCAACAAATGCAGCACAAACAGCTCTGACTGACCCACAACTACAGAACTGCAACAAAACATCAGTAAGCAAGCAGTGGAATGTAAATTAAAGATTGCATTTGCAGAAACCAACCTGCTATTGGCTCCTGCTCCAGCTACAAAACGCTTCTGTGGGTATTTGTCCTTGATCCTCTTCAGGGTTGTGTTCTTCATCGCCACCACCCAAACATCTCCTCCGTTGCCTCCCTGTCCGCCCAGACGAGGTAAACCCATCCCGCCGCTGCCTCCGCGGACGTACAGACGCAGGTTGTCCACAAAGTTTCCATACTGCAAAAAGGCAAAAGAGAGAAATTAGACTGGTAAGATATTCACAAAGTGTTCAGGGAGAAAACCACTGAAAAATATACTTTATATTTAGAATACTTGTTGGAAAATTCCCTGATGGGATCACAGAGTGTAGATAAAATCTTCACATATAGAAGTATACTGTTGTGCAGTACAATTGTTTTTTGTGACTTAGAAGAGGTCTTTGATGAGATAAGATGAGATTTGCTTTACTTCCTCAAGACTTCAGCAACATATTAAAGAAATAGCAGGTAATCAAATCAGAAGCACAGGGTTTTCCTTTAAAGTAGCGAAAATATTAAGTTTGATGTGGCTTCAAATTTAAACTGTTTAAAAGAAGGTAAAAGATCTTCACATTGTTCATTTTTACCAATTTTGGGATTCTACTGGTGTCTCAACCCAGAGCTAAATACATTAATATATATTTATAGAAAACCTGAAATAAATATAACAAAATAACTATAATTTCTATGTATATTTATATTGTTATTATTCTGCTGTTTACTTGGTGTAATTTATTAGTAAACGGCATTGCTTTTAGAGTTGATTTGTTGGTCTTATGATGTCCTGGATATGGAAACCTTTGGTCAATTAATTGATGAGTCAATCGACTAAACACTGTTGTGCAACTACTCTTAAAAACCTCTTTTGATTTATATTTTTACCCTTTTTGTACATTTTATAGATGAACAGTATTCTCTGCTAACAGTATTCTCTGCTTTTTGCACTGTATTGTCTCTCTGGCAATTATAATTAGCACTACTGTGTTAATATATTCTTTCGACATGTAAATATCTGTATATTTATTTTTTCGTATTTGTTTTTTATTATTACTATTTTTTTTTAAAATATCTTTTTAAAATTTTATTTCATTTATTTTTGCTCTTCTTCTTTCTATAGTTATTTTATTATTCTCTTTCCTTATTCCTAGAGTGACACCAACAGCCGAAACCAAATTCCTTGGATGTTGTGTGGCCATTAAAGCTGACTCTGATTAGGGCTGCAACAAAGATTTATTTTCCTTGTCGATTATTTTCTTGATGAATAGATCAGTTGTTCATTCCATAAACTGCCAGAAAAAAGGGGGAAAAATGTTTCCCAAAGCCTAACAAATGTCATGTTTTGTCCACAAACCAAAAATATTCAGGTTACTGTCATAGTGGAGGAAAGAAACCAGAAATCAAACAAAGCAGCTGAAACTAATCAATCAATCAATAAACAGTTACAGCTTAGTCACAGTCTAATAATCATAGCTGTGTAAAAGAGATAAGTATAGTCTACAATAGATGGCAGATGAATCAGTCATTTATTTAGTAGGTTAATTTCCTTCCAGCTGTCTTTTCCTTCTTTTGAAATGTTTCTACCTTCTCCAACGCTGTTTTCATCTGACTTTTCAAGCCTATTTGATGCCTTTTTTGTGTTTTGCTGCCTTGTGAAGCCCTTTGTAGCTATAATTTCTGAAAGACTTCCGAAAAGTACACTATAAAAAATCATATTATAATTACATATATTAAAATTATCGCTAGTTGCAATGCTAAGCATCTGAATTGTGCATCTTTGCCCATGTACAGTTAATTTTTTGTCATCCAGGAGAATGTGTTTGCTATTTTAAGTCCTCCTTTTTCAAATGTCAAGTAAATGAAACTAAATTTAACAAAACTGTTGTCTTTGCTAATGAATAATACATTTATGTGTTTGATAAGAGGGCATAAAATTGTGTCATGCTGTAAATATAAGTTTGCTGTTGTGCTGTTTACTGTAGCCACACATACATGTAGCTGTTAGCATCTTACTGTTAGTTTCGCATCCTGATACACTCACAGTTAGCATGCCAGCTAACGTCAGGTGTTATAAAACCGTCACTGCTCAATTATTTATCTCCACATCACAGTCTGCTGCAGTTCTTACCTTCCGGAGACAAATTCTACTGAAGTTCACCATCTTCAGTGGCGTCTGCTGCCACTTTTCGTGTTTTAGCCGCAGCTAACTGCTAGCAAACATGTGTTTGTATGAAGGACAGTGAGTAGTTGTTTCTCTCCGCTGATTGGACAATAAGCCGGAACGGTTCTGCGGAGTCTCGCCGCTGATTGGACAGTGATACGGAAGAAGTGGCACAGTCTTGCCGTTGATTAGACGATGAGGATCCGTGCGGGACTGAGCTGCTGCTGGGACAAAACATGAAATATCCTTCTTTTTCTGCTTGTACACAAGAAAACGGAATTGCAGTCCAACAATTAAACCCAAAATTACTCCAGCCTGTGCTAAAGTTATAGTTATTTTTATTTATTTATTTTTATTTTTTACACAACTTCACTCAACTCAACTTATTCTGTTTGGAAATGACATAAACAAGCATCAAAAGACTGTAAGACACTGAATTGGAGATTATAGAAAGGATTGGGACACTTTAGAAATATGGTAGGAATGACCAAGATTACTTAAAATGATATAGAAGCTGCATTTTCTGCAACAATTTTGAGGATGTGAATGATTTTTAGTGAGGCACTGTGGTAAAACAATTCATCATAGAAATAGTTAAGAATTTACCATAATATTTTTAATATGATGCTTTACCATCTGTTGTCACTTGTTTATGTAATTATGTATATAATTATTCATTTACCACCAGAAAAAGATGAGGAAACCAAAGTGTGTCAGTCTGGAGAACTGGCTCAGACTCAGACTAAGTTTAGACTTGATAATCAGTGTAAAGACGTGGCCTCACAGACACTTGATTCAGGTCATCTTTATATTCATTTAAACTTATTCAGGCTTATAATTTTCTGCAATTATTGACACTGCACCAGCTGCATAGTCTGTAATTTTGACATTGTTGTGATGCTGTGAGAGGCATCACTTCCCCAGCCTCCTGCAAGTAGGCCAGTAATTGTTGCACCTATAAACCTACCGAGCCACCCTCCCCCTCTGGCAGCTATCACAGCTTGCAAAGAGTCCCTTTCTTCTTGACAGATGAGTTTGCAACCACTCCTCCCTGCAGATCACTTGGAGCTCCGGGGTATTTATAGCCCAGCATGTTTAAGATCGACCCACAGATTTTCAGTGATGTTTGAGTCCGAGGACTGTGGCAGCTGCTCCAAAAGCTCCGGCTCTCTGGTGGATTTTGAGGTCTGCTTTGGATCATCCTCCAGCTGTAGCTTCTTCTCAGCTCCAAGGCCTGCATGACAGCTGCATTGAGATTTTTCTGGTATTTAGTGGAGTGCATTCTTCTTCTCTGTCTCAACCCAAAAGCAGAAAACTTCCACTCACGTGTTGGAAAGGAGTAGTTTTCATGAATTTCTCCAAAATTATTTTGGTGGATTGCAGCCAATGGGGTTAGTTTGAACCTCATCAGTCCACAGCACCTGCTTCTAAAACAACTTATCCAGATGTTGTTCTGGAGAGTTTGGGTGTGAACTTTTGTGATGTAGGTTACCTCATTCATAATGTTTGTGATCATTGTCTTATTGGAAGTTTTTCCTACAGACTGTCTGATGTTTTCCTACATGATCTCAGTGTTTCCTCTTTTCTCATGATGCCATTTCCTTTTGACATGACTTAAAGGCCCCTTTTGAGTTGAAATCACAAAGTTCTTCAGATTTCCATCAAGATTTTAAGTTGTTTATCTATCAGTGATAAAAAGTTTTACATAAAATATCCAAAGACACACTGAAACTCCCTGTTTTATGCTGTTTTACGGTAGACTTTTAATGTAATATAAACAGCAATAAGTAGCCTTGAAAAGCATGTTAATATAACAGTGAAACTGACATTTTATCTGCTTTAAACATCTGAATTTCAGATCAAAACATGACAATAAGAGGAAAGTAGAGCCTGACTTTGAACACTTTTGCATATATAAGCCTCAAAATTATTCATCTCCCATGTCAAATTTTGATTGAAAGGGAATTTTTATTTCACCAACATGTTTTTTTGTGGCTGGAAATGACACGAAAAAGTGTCTTTGTCAGTGTTTCTGCAGGTCTCCACTGGGATTTAGTTCCTCCAAGTGTCCATCTCCAGCTCTTTGAAGGCTTCCTCTCCATCACTCTGCTCTTCAGTTCCTCCACACATTCTGGATGGATTCAGGTCTGGACTCTGGCTGGGACGCTCCAACATCTTCTCATTGTTTTCTCTTCACCATTTCTTCACCACGTCGGCTCCATGTTTCACATCATTGTCTTGTTGGAAGCTCCAATGCTGCCCAAGGAGCAGTTTTTCTGCAGACTTCCTGATGTTCTCCTCCACAATCTCCATGTTTCCTCTTTTCTCATGATGCCGTTTTCTTCAGACATGACTTGTAACTGAGCAGTAAGTGAGTAGAGAAGTGCTGCAGGTCCAGCTGAGCTTTAGTGTGTCTGTCTTGGAGAAGTGGAGTCCTCCTTGGTCTGATCCATGGAGACCAGCCTTGTTCTTGGTCTGCTGGAGTGTCTGATGGACATGTTGCTACCAGAACTGCTCACATTCATCAGGATGCTCTTGGTGCTGATCCTTGGATTCTTCTTGTCCTCTACCATTCTTCCAGTGCAGGGCTCACGTCTGTCTTCCTAGGAAGACAGATGATCCAGTGTCCACAGTTTGAAGCATGATGAAAAAGTCCATGGAGTTCCACACTGTGAAACACAGTGGAGGAAATGAAACCTTGAAAACAACTGGACATGATTTTATAGACTTTAAACATCTTGTGAACAGCAATAATGTGAAGCTAGAGGTCTTCACTGAGGTTTCATGGTCATGATTTGGAACTGATTGTGGACGTTTATAGTGAGGAACTGTTCTGATTATTTTAAACACGTCTTCAAACCACATTGACTTTGTCTTTTATCGCTTGTTTATGTCATTTCCAGCCACAATAAACCCACAGATATCCACTATATATTACATTTGGCTTTTTTTTTAAGTAAAAATGCAAAAAATAAACATAGGAATTGTTTACATTTATCATTAAGGTCAGTACCATAATGTCTTTCTGTATTCTGTCACTTATTTTTGTCATTTCCAACCTCAATAAACCCACAGATTTCCACTATACATTACATTTTTGCATTGATATGGGTACTTTGGGGCTTTCTTAGGGGAATACGTGGCTGTTCTGGTAATAACCTGGATTTTTAAAAAATGCACGCCTTCAAACCACAGTGACTTTGTCTTTTGTCACTTATTTTTGTCATTTCCAGACAAAATTAACCCACAGATTTCCATTATACGTTACATTTTTGCGTTGACATGAGTAATTTGGGGCTTTTTTAAGGGAATACGTGGCTGTTCTGATTATTGTAAACGCGTGTCTTCAAACCACATTGATTTTCTGTCTTTTATCACCTGGTTTTGTTATTTCCAGCCACAAAAAACCCACAGATATCCACTACATATTACATTTTTTCCAGTGATATGAGTAAACTTGGGGGTTTTTTAGGAATACGTGGCTGTTCAGATTATTTTAAACGCACATCTTCAACCCACAGTGATTTTCTGTCTTTTATAATTTTTTAGTCATTTCAGCCACAATAAACCCATAAATTTCCAATATGGATTAAATATTTGCATTGATAATAATTTGTGGGGTTTTTTTAGAGGAATACGTGTCTATTCTGATTATTTTAAATGCACGTCTTGAAACCACATTAATTTTCTGTCTTTTATCTCTTTGTTTTGTTATTTCCAGCCACAATAAACCCACGGATTTCCACTATACATTACATTTTTCCAGTGATAGGAGTAATGTGGGGCTTTTTTTAGGGGAATACGTGGCTGTTGT
Organism: Amphiprion ocellaris; assembly: GCF_022539595.1. NCBI lineage: Eukaryota > Metazoa > Chordata > Actinopteri > Pomacentridae > Amphiprion > Amphiprion ocellaris. The sequence continues at coordinate 4,938,085 of NC_072774.1, read as the reverse complement.
GTTAATAACTTGGATTATTTTAAACGCACATCTTCAACCCACAGAGATTTTCTGTCTTTTATCTCTTGTTTATGTCATTTCCAGCCACAATAAACCCATAAATTTCCAATATGGATTAAATATTTGCGTTGATATTGATAATTTGGGGCTTTTTAGAGGGATACGTGGCTGTTCTGATTATTCTAAACCCACGTCTTCAGACTACCCTGTGCACTTTAACGATGACGCTGTGAGGGTGAGGATGATGATGATGATGATGATGATAATGATGATGCTCGGAGATGCTCCGTCTCCCTCCGTGAACGCGCAGCCGGTGCGGAGCAGAGATGCGCATGTGACGACAAAAAGCGGACGCAGGGAGCCGGTTTTGGGTCTTTTTCACCGTGAAGACGCGGAGAAGATCTGCGCTCCGCCGGCCGACACCCCCGGGCTGCTCGGACCTGAACGCACCGGGTCCGCTCGGACTGAACCGACGCCGCGGCGAGTGACGACAGGGAGGCCGGCTCATTATCCAGCAGACGGCCGGGAAGGTCCTCCCACCCGCCCGGTGGCTGCCTATTTATACGGTGACCGCCGCGGGTCGCGATAACGGGACGCCACTGGGACACAGAGACGTAAACCACAGCGCGGTAAGAGACTCTGCTCGGGGCCGAGTGTTGCGGATGTTGTGTGTTTGACCTAAATTACGCAATGATGTCGCCTGTGCGCCTTATTGGAGGCAGGAGTCTGGAGAGCGGTGGTGGTGGGAGGTTTGAGCCCGGACTGCTGCATCATGCACTGGATCCACGAGCTGCTGCAGCATCCACACACACACACACACACACACACACACACACACACACACACACACACACACACACACACACACACACACACACACACACACTTCTACATGCAGAATCAGTCCAAATTGAACCTCTTTTTGTAGCCGAGCTGCAGGATGCTTCGTGCACATGAGCTCAAGTTGCAAAGACGAGGAGGAAAGGCCAAAACCAAACACAGAAATCCTAATTAACGCGCCTAAAATGGGATTTTCTGTTCACTAAAAGTTGCACACAAACTACCACACTGTGTCTGTAGCCCACATAACGCGCACCTATAGCGCACCATGTTCTGGAACAGCACAGTCCGTCCTACATGCTGCTAAAGAGCGCACATGTAGGCGCAAAACAAACCCAAAAAAACCAACCAACATCTTTAGCTGGGGCGTTTCTATTCTTATCACATTTCAGCTGTGGATGTTCTCTCTGTGTTTGTGGCGTCTTACTCCTCAAGGTTTCGGGATGTTTCTGTCAGTTAAAAGCAAACAGGATGATCTCCTCTGCGGTGTTTCGGTCAATATTCACACTTTTATCTTCATTATTTTTGCCATAACGTGTCTCAGAAATGTAAAACAGCGTCTTAAAGAGCACATGATGCACACAGAGCTGGTGTTGCATCATCTGTCAGAAGCATTGAAGGCAGCTGATGTGTTGTAAGGCTGTGTTTGTCATCCAAAACAAATGATATACTAGAAGTGCTCTACTTTATTGATCAATCAATAAATAACCAAGTGTTTCCATAATAATTAATTGCTTTAGGTGATTTTTTTCAGTCTTAAAAACTCTTAAATTCTGTAATTGCAGCTTCCGAATTGGGAATATTCTCTGTTTGCTTTACTCCTCTGTGACAGTAAACTGCATGTTTTTGGATTTGGGACAAAACAAGACATTTTTCAACCATTTTCTAGAAAATACAGTGAAAATAAACATATGCAGCTGTACAGTACAATACAATACTGTTATTTTGGTTGTGGGAGGAGGGAGAAATGTGTTTATTGCAATTTTGTCTTGGTTTTATTATGTTTTTTTTAACCTTAAGTGGTTAAAATAACAAATAGTATTAAACAATGAATTTAGCTCAAATCCAAGTCTTATTTACTTGATTCTCTCTGCTTTTGTATCAATAATACTGTTGTTTTTATTACCACACATCACAGTGCAGCTCAAAAATAGATGTATTTGTCAGAGTTACAATGATTAGTCAATTAGATGTCAGTAATTTCTATGACAATAAAGTCTAAATTCTCAGATTGCAGCTTCTTAAACTTGAATATTTTCTAGTTTCTCTCCTCCTCTATGAGAGTAAACTGAATATAATTGGGTTGTGGACAAAACAAAACATTATTTATATTGTGCTAATCAATATTTTACTCCATATTCTGATGTTTCATAGACCAGAAAAGAATCATGAGTTGCAGCTCTAAATAGTACTAATCCCCAAAAAATCTTTACTTTTATGCTTTGCTGCTTAAACTTTAGCAAGCAAGTATAAGATTTCAGTAGTTTCCCATCGCTGAAGGAGATCTGCAAACTGAAATGTAATAACCTGAGTGTAGAAATAAGAAAAGATGCTGATAAACTTACATAATCATGATCTAACTGACATTTTTAATTAGCTAATCAAGAAAACAATCGTAAATTGTAGCCCCACTCAGAGCACTAAAAAAGAGAGTAAGTGGATATTTTCTAAGTCAAGGATCAAATTCCTGTTTTAACTTTAATTAAGGCTTTTAGTTTGTTAACTTGTGCACTTTTATGTACTTTCAGTGGAAAACAAGTGAAAAACAACTGAGAGATTACGTTACGGATTAGTCGAAGAGAGTGCAAAGTGAAAGTTTCAGAGAGAGGGAAAAGTTTCCGACTGTAAACACGGTCGGGTTTTAGGAGAATTGACCAGTGGTGTGGAAATACCAGTATCAGCCTGCCAACTGGGGGCACGACCGTGTGTGGAATCCCATTGCTTTCACTGAAAAGGGTAAACAAGCTGAAAGACAACCGGTTGGCCTACAGACACAGGTCAGACAGGGGGGAGGCAGGGAGGGGAGGCAGGGAGGATTGTATCTGCGGTAGGGAGACATGGGAGGTTTTTGGGGAACTGAGCCAGAGTTTTTGGGGCGTCAGACAAAGATGGCGTGGGCAGTGTTTTGGTTTGAAGTGGGGTAAGTGGGCTGTGGCGGTGGCAGCGGCCGGTGGGCGATGTTTTTGGCGGGAGCGTCTGAGACGAGCTCTGGTCCTGACAGCGAGCCAGAACCCCATTCTCACCCCGCCGCCGCTCAAAGACATAAACAGGCCCAGTGGGATTAGGGCCCACTCAGAGGAGTGATCAGGGGGGATTTGCTGCCCGGCGGGCACACAATGGCACTGTCGCGTAACGCACAAACACACACCGCACATGCTCGACGACAACATTTCACAACAGGCCCAAGCCTACATAAATCTGATTAGAACTCCCTTTTGTTTGGGGGAGCGGCACCCGGGTTAACAGAGGCTAGAGCCGCCGTGGGCCATGTGCAGCGGGACGTTGGCGGGATGGCGATAAAGAAAAAAAGCTGGTCGTGTTGTGGCGGCGTGTTTCCACGTGTGTGAAGCCCCAGACAGACGGGGAGGCTGTGTGTGGAAGCACAATAACAGGATGAATGCAGGGTTTTTTTTCGGTGTGTGTTTGAGTCAGCTGATGATGGAGACAGGATCTAAGCTAACATGAGACAACAACAACACCGGCAGACACAAAGACAGAGAGCCGGTTTGAACCTGTTCGAATAATCTGACCCAGAAACATGGAGGGACAAAGCACAGACAAGCTTTCAGTCAGACGCTGAATGGGCAGAAACGTCTGGAAGTTCCTTCACATGCATGTCTGTTTTTGTTTTCCCTCCTCAGTGCCGGCTCTGGCCCAGGCTGCAGCCATGCCTCTTCTGGAAGAGACCGCTCTGCCGACAGAGCACCCACCTACTGTCCCCGTGGTCATCATAGGTAAACCATCTACGAGAGATCACACACATTTTAAAAACTCAGAAGCTGCCTTCTAGTCCTACAATAATCTCTTGTGTCCTCAGGAAACGGGCCTTCCGGTATTTGCCTGTCCTACCTGCTGAGTGGATACAAGCCCTACTTAGACACGGCAACTGTCCACCCAAACCCAATACTGTACAGAAAACTGCAGGAAACCAAGCACCTCCCGATCACAGAGCAGGTAAAAACACCTGCATATTCTCTTGTGCATGTACGCACAGCCACTCGCATTTGTTATGATGAGTTTCTTTTGTATTTCCACTCGGCAGGATTTGGAATTTCTGAGCGAAGGTCTCGAGGGGAGGTCCAGGAATCCCGTCGCTGTGCTTTTCGACACCCTGCTGCACCCCAATGCTGACTTTGGCTACGAGTTCCCTCCTGTCCTGCAGTGGAGGAGGGACAAGCAGCAGCAGATCCCACATCTGGTTCTGGGGAGGGCAACACCTGGGGGAGCCTGGCATGTAAGCAGCACACACAGTTTGACCTCAAACAATCTTGTAATTGTTCGTGTAGTCTCTGATGTTGCCTCTCTTATCTCCTCAGGCGATGGAAGGCTCCATGCTGACTATTAGTCTCGGCATCTGGATGGAGCTTCCTGGGGTCAACTACCGAGACCTGACTAATGGGAAACGCAGGTAAACAGAGAGGATGAAGTGGACAGCAAAGATATGCTGCAACTTAAGCTTCAGTTTAAAGCCCATTTCAGACATTCTTATGAATCTGACGGCAGGTAAACATGTCATGTCTGAAGTTGGATAAAGCTGCCTTTTCCATAAAAGTTGTGATCGCAATCTCACTAAGTCAGACGTAGTTTCATCATTTCTATATCACAACACGGCACAAACCTAAACTGCATTCAGTCACATTAGCAAACGTGCACAAGCAGCATACTTTATGTTGTGTGAAGTGATTCACCAAAGTTTTTTTTTTTCCACATTTCAGCACCAATATTCATCCATAAACATCACAGTGAGCCAAAGACAGAGTTTGAAAATTACCAAAGAACTTTTTCATTCACTGTTCTCTACAATTTCACACCTATTACAAACTGAAATGTCTTTACTGCAATGAAAAGAGAGTCTGTAACGGGTCAGATGAATGAAACTCATCTAAAATAAATATAATCCAGGTTTTGAGCCGGGTTCTGCTCAAGGTTTTTTCCCTGTTAAAAGGGTGTTTTCCTTGCCACTGTCGCCTTTTGGCTTGCTCTGGGGTTCAGGCATATGGGTTCTGTAAAGCGTCTTGAGACAATTTGACTGTAATTGGCGCTATATAAATAAAATTGAATTGAATTGACTTAACAGGAGCTTAAGTTTAGTTTGTTGCTTCCATCTGTTTGTAGGGTTTTTTCCTGCAGCAGGATCCATGATGAAACAATAGTAGCTCAGTAATTACGTATAATTATAAATGATCCCCGACGTGGAGAGAGGATAAATTATGTCCTTAATTCAGCTGTTGGGATATTTGCATTTTACTGCTGGTAAAGTTGTAGTTAGATTACTATCACACATGGACAATTTTTTTAGTTTGGGAAGTCATAAATACTGTAGACTTAGTTAATTGGAGAGTCTGATACGCTGCTATTAGTTTAGAGTAAGTCTTTTGTTTATTGACACTTGATTAACTGTGGTGCTGTCTGAATTAGGGTGTTGGATACACTAAAGTGACCTGTGTCTTAATGACAAAACACCATCACTTCAATATACTGACAAACAAGCAATGTAACGTATCCCATGTCTGACAAGGACTTAATTCTGTACCAGTGTTCCTCAATGCTTCTGTTCTCTCTTCAGGGATGTCACCAGCGACAGAGCCACCCCAGAAGAGATCTCTTCCTATTACCGTAACTACGTGAAGCTAAAGGGTCTCCAAAAGAATTTCGCTGACAACACCTACGTGACCTCTGTCCAGAAACTCTGCCGGGGGCATGAGGGGGAAGGTCTGGAAAATGGGCATGCCGATCAAGGAGACGAAGGGGTGGGAGATGGTGGGAATGAGGGCTTTGAGGGGAATGGAGTAGAGAGTGTAAACAGTGGAGGAGGTGGGGCTCTCTGGGAGGTGAGGGGATACCAGCAGGTGCAGAACGACACCCATGTTCCCTTTTCTCTGTTTGCGGAGAACGTAGTCCTGGCCACCGGTGCGTCCGATTCGCCTGTCCGATTAGGTGTCGAGGGGGAGGATCTTCCTTTCGTGTTCCACAGCATCTCAGACCTGGGCTTGGCCGTGAGCCGGAGGAAACTGGATGTGAACTCTGATCCGGTTCTGATCGTAGGCGCCGGTTTAAGTGCCGCTGATGCCGTTCTGTGCGCTTGTAGCAGCAACGTCAGAGTGCTGCATGTGTTCCGTAAGAGCGTAGACGACCCAGACCTCATCTTCAAGCAGCTGCCCAAGACCCTGTACCCAGAGTACCACAAAGTCTACAACATGATGTGCTCTCAGGCCTACACAAGTGTGGCCCCTTCTTCTGCCCCTAATAGACCCCAGGCAGTCAGCATCGCCTCCTCAGTATGTGCCAAGATGTGCCCAAAGCCCCAGCTTGCAGCGGGTAACGTGGCCGGTAATGCTAGCGTCGGCCTGTTTCCCGACTACACCAGTTTCCCTGAGCACTGCGTGGTGTCCTTCCAGTCCGATATGAAGTGTTTGCTGCAGGGGAACAATTCCCTCAAGGCATTCAAGATCTCCATGGCCCTGGTACTGATTGGGACCAACCCAAATCTGTTCTTCATGAAGGGGCAGGGCCAGTACCTCGGCCAGGATCCAACCAGACCTATCTCCTGCAAGCAAAACCCCATTGACATCCACCCTTACACTTTTGAGTGTACCAAGGAGCCAGGTCTGTTCGCCATGGGCCCGCTGGTGGGAGACAACTTTGTTCGCTTTTTGAAGGGCGGCGCGTTAGGCATCGCCTCCTGTCTGCTGAAGAGACTCAAGAATAAAGGGAAGCTCATCAGCAATGGGGGAAATAACTTCATCTGAAAGCAGGACGGTGGTCGTTTTGCTGGTCTTAGGGCACAGATTGCAAACCGTTGATGTAGAAGGCAAAGTTCTAATATGTTTTTCTCATTAATGCAGTGTTTTATCATCAAAGCTAAGGCATTTTTACAACTTTATGAGACCAAAAAGACAATGGATGTACACCAATTAGTTTCTAAAGAAACAAAAGACAGCTTTGTAGGGTGTTGCCTGGCTTCATAAGAAGTCCCCATATGTCCAAGCTACCATGTGCGAATGTTTTCTAGTCAATCTGTAACCTCATAACTGAATGGGACCTTCTTATTTTCATCAGGGTTATTTATTCATTCACCGTGTGTCTTTAATCCATCTACTAACAACACTTAACTTGCATCTTGCTTTAAGTCTCCTTTAGCTTCAGCTTCAGGAGATGGAACACTCCATTTCAATCCATGCAACTTTTAGCTAAAGTTGTGTGGGTGCTCGCAGAGCAACCTGTGGTCCCACTTACAACACCTATAAACTCGACAGAACACAATCACGAGTGTTTGCAATATGACAAGCACACCAGATTTATCTCAGAACCTGTGACCCAACAAGTTCATGGCTAAGAAGCCTTAGTAGGCGGTTTTCTACTGCAGGAACTCAGAGCCTTGTGATCGGTAGTTCCAGTCTTTCTTTTTCCATTGTGGTGTAAGATCCAAAAACTTTGACTGTGACGTTAAATTCGAGTGCACCAAGACAATGACCAAAATACCAGCTACTGGATGCAACACCAATTCTATGAGCGTGTAGGAAATCAAGCAATGGAGGTTTGGTTTGTTAGTCTATATGATGAGTTTTATGATGTTGATGGCGATGTTAGAGAGGACAAAACTGCTCATCAACGAGGGCATCAAGAGAGCTTTTTGTCCTTTCTAAGTTTAACAGCATTTTTACAGGGCCACTATAAAGAACCCCCCGAGATGGTACTTTTCCCACCAAAACAGCCCTGAAAGGGATCAATCTTGTGATCGGATGTTGCTTAAAGGTTCCTGCAGTGGAAAACGGTTTAGTGTTCCTGATTATTGAGCCTGCTTTTTAAAAAACATCTTCTTTTAGCTGCTATTGTAGGTAGTTGGAGCCATAGCCTAATAAATTTGACCTGTTGCTTTGGTTATACGACTACTAAAAGGCTTTCTATACAAATAATTACACTTACAGATCCCATTGCTAATGTAGATTAGCAATTGTACTGTTTGGATTCAAGCACCCCGGCAAAAGATATGGTCATTAAAGGATCACTCTGGTGTTTTACATGTTAAAAACTACAAAAAGAAACTAGTCTCAAATTCACACCCCTAACATTATATTTGTTGCAATGTTAATGTTTGCTTATTTCTTTTTCAAGAAGAAATCTTTCAACTTTAAATTCAGAAACTTGTGTCTACCTATCCCATAAGGACAGACTTAGACTAAAACAAAGATGGACACGGTGTTCACTGTGAGCGTTAAAACAAGAAACACCAGTATGATCCTTAGCCCTTTAATTATAATTGCCAATTAAGCGATGACGAGAGAAAAGTCATCCACTTCTTGCCTTGGTGAACCATTAATCTCAACACTTTTACAACACTGCAGATTTTCTTGTCATTTTAGGGCAGAATGACTGTTAAGTGCCAAATAAGTTTAGAAAGGTTACGAGGAGTGACAGTAGCGACCTTTTTTTTTTCCATTTCTACTATTTTATATTTTTCTTTTCAGTCATTTAAAACGTGTTTGCAAAACTATGATGCCATATGCAGAATTCTTTGCTCATGCACAGCTCAGGCTTTGTTTACTGTGATGTGACATTTTGAACCTTGTGTAGGAAAATCTTCTTTTTTTAAACCCCCTTCTATACATATGCGTCAGTGATGGGGGTAAAGCATTACCTAATAACATGTTAGTCTTATTTTTTTTCCACTAACAACATAGTTTGACATATTACTGTTTAGGTTTCATATAACAGTTAACTAGTGAAAATGTTACTTGTGTTAACTACTGAAGTTCGGCTGAATTATACCTTGATACTTTTTTTCACTGACTTCTGTTTTTGATATAAATATTAAATATATGCATGCAGGCATGAAGTATTGCCTAGCAGCAGCTGCTGAGAGCAGAAGACGGACACGAGTTAGGACGGTGGATTTAAGGACTGAACAGGGTGGCTCCAATGTGGACATAACTTTCTATTGTTGTTTTGGCTTTACTTAAAGATTAAAATACAAGGATGTTGCATCCAGGTGAGACACACAGTTAGGACCAAAAGTATTTACAGCCAATGGAAACCTTTGATTTAAAGTGATTTTTTTTTGACCAACAGGTTTCTTCTGGCTGGAAATGACAAAAACAAGCAACAAAAGATGGTAAGACATCCTTTTAGAGATGATTATGGTAAATTTTAACTATTTCTATGGTTTAAAACGTGACATTTCTTTAAAAAAAAAAAAAAAAAAAAGTTAATCATTAACATCTCCAATGCATTGTCCAAACATCTGTTGCCACTTGTTCATGTCATTTCCAGACAGAAGAAATCTACTAGTCAAATAAAACTTCAATATAAATCACTATTTGGCTTGACTGTGAATGTTTTGGGGCTTAACTATACCTGTTCTCTGCTTTAAACAACGAGGCTTACTCTAATTTTGTGTCAGATCATTAGACTTAACATCTTAGTTCAGATAAATTTTAGAAAGCGGCTCAAGAAGCGATGACTTAATTAAAAGCCGCTCTGCAGCCTGTAATAAAACAGACTTCTGTTACTGCACAATTTATGCTGAATTAACCGACACGCTGCACTTTCTGTGAACATGGAGGGGCAGGTGGGCTTTAACTGTCTGCGCAGAGGCCAGTAGATGCTTGGCATGACAACTGCTTATCTGATCTGGTAAAAGTGCCTGAAGAGTTGGCTCGCCAGAGAGTTCGCTTAAGAAAACGCTCGAGTCAAGTTTCTACAGTGGTTCTGCTAAAACCAGGGAACACTTTGGGTCTTAACTTAAAAAAAAGACAGAATAGCTGCTTTCAGCATGTAGAGTTTTCAAGCTCTCTTGTACAACTGAAGAGTTTTTAATGTTTTGTATGCCATATTTTTTATTATTGACAAATAAAAACTTTGAGAAAACTCGTGAGACTCTCTTGTTACATTGCTTACTGTCAGCGGCTTAATTAGAGAAGAACAAGACAGAACAGAAATATAAGAATTATGACAGAATCGATGATATTTCTTGAGTCCTTCTATGAACACGTACTTCCTTTGAAATGAATCCCCTCTGGAGGACATCTAGATGAAGGTATTTCATCGTCTCTTGGCCAGTTTGGTGGGGTTGTACCTAAAAAAACACACACACAGACACACACATCTCACACGTTTGTCCACGTCGGGCTTTTAACATTCCTCATGGATCATTCCTCAATGTCCTGAGAGGCATTTTGAACAAACAATAAAAACAGCCCAAATTAAGCGCTGTAAAACACGGTCGGTGTTTGAACAGCTTAAAGCAAACAGGCTTCCTATAAAACCACGTCTGGAAACTCCGTTTAGACCTACCAAAAAAATAGCGGATTGTTTTCTCAGCGGCAGAGTCTGTTCCCCGGCTACGCATGACTGACTGAGCATGACTCAGTGATCAAACAGCTCAGCCTCGACGCACACACACAAAATCAATCTCAGACTGTCTCTTTTCTGCTTAGTCAAAGAAAACACGACAGCGCCGGCTTACATCACCTCTGTCGCCCCGGCAACCGCTGTGACGAAAGAATCGCTAGGCTCCGATTGGCCGAACCGAAGCTCCAGTGGCCCCATATCCATAATTCTCAGCTAATTATGTTGCACCTGATTACTAAGACTGAGACTGTACAGACGGAATCTATTTCAGATGTGTGTTCAGTGACGGAGCAAGCAGGTGCAAAGAGTGCAAACGGTTTTCATTCACTTTTAATGTCCAGGAGACAAAAAAAAAAAAAAACACTAACAGGAAGGTATTGTAGCTCCTTCTAGTCTCCTAGGAACTAAATCAGACACAGAGCTGCTAACAAAGACACAAAAAGGTCACATTTCTAACTGTCTGACTCAACAGTGAACACAATTAATATAAAACACGTTAAATGAAGCAATGACAACATTAAATGAAAATAGTTTCCCTTTTAAACCCTCTGAACCCAAACAGTTTCAGGGTTTTTTCACTGCAATACAAAGTCCTGCACCTCCATGGAAACAGAGCAACCATGAAGAAGGAGAGAGAAATGTCATCTGTGCAATATGACACAATTATAATGCCATAAATCACAAAATCATGTACAGTGTGTTTCCAAATGTCCACAGCTGTTACCAATACTGGAAGAAAATGGCATAAATATTTCACTATTTACATTTCTACAGCCAACTCATCAACGCTAAAAGATGTTTCACCATGCTGAATGTATCTCCAACAACTTGCTCCTCAGTTCACTGTTTTTGAGTCATGCTGCATTTATTATATTGATCCAGAAGGTTTGATTTTCAGTCTGAAGTTGTCCGAAACTTGTCCAAAATGACTCGAAATTGGTCTAAAGCAACAAAAAATGTCCAAAATGAGTGACGAATTGTTCAAAATACTTACTAAACTTACTTGAAGGTATCTGAAAATATCAGGAAATTTGGCATTTTAAACAAGATTTGAGTCATTAAGGTGAGTTTAAGTCACTTCGGACAAGTCTCTGCACGCCAGCTGTAGAAAGATGTTTCACCATGCTGAATGTATCTCCAACAACTTGCTCCTCTGTTTGCAGTTTCTGAGCCATGCTGACTTTATTTTACTGATCCAGAAGGCTTAATTTTCCTCTCAGTCTGTCTAATCTGTTTTTATACTTGTCTCCTCTCTGTTCTGCGAAAACACAAGATGTAGGTCTGCTAAATATTCACTATATTTTTGTCACATGACTGTTGGTCACAGCTGAACTGTTCATGGCTTGTCAGTTGCGCTGAGGAATGCAGAATTTTTTGCTTTGAAAATGTGTATTTTTTGCACATAAAAAAAGACATGTAGAATAAAGTGATTTTGAAGCTTAGATTTGGTTAATTTTAAAGATAAAAGCGCACATCACACATTATCTGTTCAAGGACTGTTAAAAAGCTGAAAAATCCAACATTTTTGTCAGTTTTTATAATTTCTGCCTGATAAATGGTGTAATTTTGGCAATTTTTAAAAAGGAAACATGCCTTTGAAACTAGGTACAACACATTCTTGCAGACTAAAGTGTAAAATTTGGGGTGCAGCTTCTTGTTTATTGATAGAAAATCATAATGCTACTGAAATTTTACAGAATCCACAGTTTCTTACTCATGAAGACTTCTGTCAGTGAAAAATGACACATCAGGACACTGGTGACAAAACATGACATTAAGACCTCAATTCATGAATAATCATAAAATAATAATGGGCCACTGTATATGTAACTAAACAGAAACCTTACAAGGAGTATTTTAGAAAGTTGTGAGAGGAAAACAAAAATTAAGATCCAGTTTCTCACCTGAACAGGTCGTCTCCCACAGCCTCTTCCCTCCTGCTCTGACGCTCCTCCTGAAACAAAATTAAATTTAAGCCCAAGTTCAATGACCAGGACCAAATAATAAATGAATCACTGAGGCGACAGTACCTCTGCTGCATCCTTCAGCCATTCATCCAGATCAGTGTTCTTGCCCCTGTTGTGAACCAGCAGGTCGGATCCTCCAATGATGTGCTGGAATCCGTCGGAACCCGGCACACGGTTCTGCCACAAACAAGAAAAATCACATGGAAAAAAAACATTTCAGGAGTTTCTAATCAGGTCACACTCAAGCTTCTCTTAAAAATGTGGACATAAATGTCACTAACATTAAAAATTTTAAAGAGAAAATCAATTGTAGCTTCTTTTTATGTCATTTTCAAAAGGAAAATAAAATATCTTCAAGCGTTTTACCATAAATCAGTTCTAGGCCTTTTATTTTCTACCATCCTCTTGAGAGCTATCAATAAATGGGGCATATTTTTGATGGAAATTCTAATTGCTGTCAGTGAAAAGACAAACTGGATGATACTTTGGTTGGCATACATGCAACTGCAACACTACAGAGTCTTTTTAGAAGTTTTATAATTCACTTAAATACTGTTTCTGAATTTTAAATGAGCGTCTGTTGTCTGACCTTTCGGAAACACTTGAAGTTCTTTGCGCAGCCATTGGAGTGCGTCTGTTTCTGTTTGGTTGTCGGAGGAGCCGACACAGTGAGAGATCTGAACTCCACCAACACCTGATTACGAGGAAGGCCTTCATCCATCTTAGACTCCTGCAAAAAAACAACATGAATTACTCAACCGTTGTAGCATCGATTAACGTTGTACGATCAATTAAAATGCTGAAACACAAAACCGGCCAGCAGATTTGAAAGACATGTTAGCTATTTTTTATAAATCACCAAAATTACAGCATTTATCAGAGCCAGAAACTATGAAAACACAAAGAATTGTGAGATATCCAACTCTCCTTGAATGAATCTTGTGAGATGTGTGGTTCCATTGAGAAAAATCAAACAAATCTAAAAAAAAAAAAAAAAATATTCTACATGTCTCATTTTTAAAAAATGTGAAAAAAAAATCTGCACCAGATTCTGTGAAAAACTAAAAATTCAACAAAAGTCAAAAAGTCCAAAATTCAGACAGTTTTAAGTTGAACTGCAGGCAGTGTATACACTAAACGGAAAGGAGAAAAGCAGTGAAACAAATTAAGGAGATTTGGAGGAAAATAATACAGATTTGATAAATAAAATAAATGCAGCAAGGCTCAAAAATAAAAAACAGAGGAGCAAGTTGTTGGAAGATACATTCAGCATGGTGAAACATTATTCTAGGGTTGATGTGGAGAGTAGAGTGAAAAATGAGTTAACAGAGGTTGTAAAAATGTAAATAGTTAAATATTTATAGTATTTAGAGCCTCTATTGCTTTTCCTGTGGACATTTGGAAAAACGTTACACATGTTGACTTCAGTTTCTTTTTTTTATTTTTGTAAAACAAACAATCAAGAAAATTCTACTTTAGTTTTATCATTTTTATGTTTTAAGGAGACATTTCTGAGTTCTCTGTCCTTCTTCATGGTTTCCAAAGAGGTGCAGGACTTTATATTGCAGTGAAAACTGAGCCCACACTGAGTGAAAACGTGACAGTAAGCAAGGAAAACACCCAGAAACTGCTGCTTGGAGTTTAGAGGGTTATGTGCTGCACAGACAGGAAACATCACAGTGACAGACAGCACTAGTTTACACTGCAGATGGGAGATTTAAAGTGTGAAGACAGCACAATAAACACACCGACTCTTACAGCTCTGAGATTACTGAACCTTTGAGCTGCTCAAACCTTTCTGCTATTTAACTCTTTGGAAAGAAAATGCATCTTTACAAACTTTGATGCATTCAGCTTTTCTTATCTGTCAGAGGCTTGGAGGTTCAGAAAAAAACTGAGGCGACCTACACTGACAAATGCAGCTTGAAAATACAGCATGTAGAAAGAACTAAAAGAAGGAGGCAGAAAAGAAAATACAGGACTTACTTGGACCTCCTGCTTGATCCTGACAGGTTTCAGAGAAGTTTTAGTGTCGTCTTTAGACCGGCTAATATCTGCTTCGATGAGCTCTAAATCCTACAGGACAAGAAAAAGTTAAAACTGCACTGAACTTTTGAGCTGAAGCTTGAAGCTGCTCAAACCTTTCTGTTATTTAACTCTTTGGAAATAAAAGGTGTCTTTACAAAACTTTTCTTATCTGTTAGAGGCTTCGAGGTTTATAAAAAACTGAGGCGACCTACGCTTACAAATGTGTAAAGCTTGAAAATACAGCATGTAGATGGAGCTAGAAGAAGGAGGCAGAAAAGAAAACACAAGACTTACTTGGACCTCCTGCTTGATCCTGACAGGTTTCAGAGTTTTAGTGTCGTCTTTAGGCTGGGTAATATCTGCTTCGATGAGCTCTAAATCCTACAGGACAAGAAATAGAAAAAACTGTGCTGAACCTCAAACCTGCTCAAACCTTTCTGCTATTTAACTCTTGGAAATAAAAGGTGTCTTTTTAAACCTTGATGCACTCAAACAGTTTTAAATCCTACAGGACAAGAAAAAGTAAAAGCTGAGCCACAATAATCAAACATGGTTGGATAAAATTTTGAAATTCTGGAGTAAATCTTCTTCCCTCACCTCAACAAAGGATGCATCATCATCCTGTACAGGTTTTATGTTTCTACTTGTGCTTGCAGTTGGTTTTTCACTCCTGGACTCTTTATTAGTCGTCATGTAGTCTGTCGGGTGAAGCGGCTCCGTCTTCACAACGACAACGTGCTGCTCAGGTCTCTGGCTGTGGATGTTATGGAGACTTGACTTCTTCTCCAGGCCAGCCTGCAGCTTTAGTTGTCTGCTTGTTCCATTTGCTTCTTCTTCTCGCTGGACCCGCTGCCTCTTGCTTGAAGACTCCACTGCAGTCAAACCTTGTTTCTGTTTGGCCGATTTGTGCGTCTGCTCATCTGAGAGCTGCTCGCCGAAGCCGTCCATATCTTCAGACATGATGGACTCCAGTTCCTCCATCTGTATCTCCGCCTCCATCTCCTTCCTCTTTCTGTTCAGTGGTTCTTCTCGCCGTCCTGTGAACAAATCAGCCTCCGACTCTGGTGGAGTCTCAGAAACGCCTCTGAGTGAAGGTGAGGAGATTTCTTTAGTGGTGTTTGTTTTGTGGACGGTGATGGACGGTTCCAGAACGGGTCGCTTTGGCTCCGACATGACATCTGAGAATTCATCCTCCCAAGGCCTTGATGAAACACAGAGAAATCAATCAATCAGACTTTTTTAACCCTTTAATGTGCAACATGGCTCAAAAGTGACCCAAATCCAAAGGAAAATGGGTATCTCCTGACTCACACTGCGCATCAAAGGGTTAATATAGCACTTTTCATTCACACAAAATGCAACACAAAGTGCTTTACAGAAACAAAAAATGCAATAAAATGGTGCAAACAACCCTCCACACTGTCAAGTTATCAATAAAGAACTCTAAAACGTGTAATGAGGAACTGAGGAAACGCTATCCTATTAAACACATGAAATGAGGAAACACCAGATGAGCTAGATAAATGAGCAAACTAGGATAAATGCAATAAAATATCTATGACAAAAACAGAGATAGAAATAGAAGTAAAAGAAATTATAAAAATAGTACAAGAAAGGATAAAAATAAAGTAATAAACTAAACATTAAATAGATTAAAATATGTAAGTAGGTGAATAAAATGTGTCAAAATAGACATATGGTGCAGTCCTGACATCAAGGTGCAGAACCACTGGTAACGTCCTAAAGGAACAGATGTTTACCTTTTCTTGCCGACCGGCTGGAAGAAGTTGATCAGAGTCGACTGTTTCTGTGGGGAGGCTTGTGCAGAAGTTTTAGGCTTTTGAGGAGACTCCCTAAAGAAGGAAGCCTTCGTTCCACCGTTGGTCTTTGGAAAGGAGGGCTGTAGTATGACGTCAGTAGTACCTGCATCTCAATGGCAAAAACACTGAGTTTAAAGGATACCTGTTACAGTGCTAGTTTGCACAGATTAAAAATGCATAAAGAAATGAGTAAGGATGCTAAGTGATCTTCATAACATAATCACTTTGAGGTGTACTACTAATAATACTACTTTATTTATGTAGCACCCTTAACAACAGCATTTGCACAGTGCTTTGACAGTCAAAAATGCAAATACAGAGACAATCAAGGACAAACGGCAGATCAGTCAAACAAAATAAATAGTAAAAATGACAATAAGTTAAAGGAATAATTAGCTGGATTAGGATGCATATCAAACAAAGGAACTAGGCAGTTTAAAAATTGAAGAATAAGACTGAAGATTAAAAGTTAGAAATTAAAAATCCAAAAATTACATAATTAAAGAAATAAAGATGAAATCACACCAAAGAATGAGGCAGCTAAAATCAAAATAAAGCAAGAGAGAATGTGTAACACCTAATGACAAAACTGTTTCACTTTTTCTTGTAATAAGACGTAGACATATCATTGCACAAATGTTAGTATCTATGCAATGACAACTGAAAACAGACTGATGGATGCATAGCTGTATGCAGGTTGCAACTGTGATTAAATCTGATGTAAATTCAAGATTATTTAACATTCTGTTGCACAGACAAGAAACTAGCATCGCCGAAAAGGTTAACACTGTGCAGTTTTAACTGAACTCAACGGAGAAGAAAGGAGATCTAAGGGTTAAAAATGGAATAATTTCATCATCAGAGTCGTAAAATTATGGCCTTACTGTTACTTAAAATAATCTAAAAGTTGAGGCCAAAAAATGTGTTGTCCATCACTAAAAAGTGTCCCATGTATGAAGAATTCCAGTTAATAAGAAATGAAGTGTAATCACAGTAAAGTTTCATGTTTTGTCCACGCAGATTTTAATAGGGCTGAAACAATTCCTCAAGTTATTCAAGTAATTCAATTACTAAAATTCCTTAAGGCAAAATTCTCTGAATCAAGGCTTCATTTAATCCACTGCATACTAGACCCCAGGTCACTAACTAGTCTGGACCCGGACTTCTTCCTATATGGACTCGGACCTATAATCAATAAATTATGAGGGGATTTTAAATTTGATGGGCTTCTATTTTAATCAGCGCAGTTTTTCTAGTGTTGACGGCGTTTATCAGATTAGAGGACTGAACTATAAAGACAGTTTAACATAGTCAGACTTTCTTTGTGAGTCGACAAAAATTAAAACCTCAGTCAGAGTTAACAGGTATGAAGGTGGTTTTCAACTTTCTTTGTTAACCCTTTAAATCCCAGGGGAGCGACGCCGCTCCCATTTTACGAGCACTTTTTAAATCACCGTAACTCCTCAACCATTTGCACTAAAGAGAAAATTCAAACGGTTCCTGAAAGAAGAGAAGATGCATTTTATGGGGTATTATATATATATATATATATATATATATATATATATATATATATATATATATATATATATATATATATATATATATATATATATAAAGTATTATAAAATTAAATTTTTTGTAAATATTTATTATAGTTCATATTTTGTTTCCTAATTTATTATTCCTAATTTAGTAAAATCCTGAAAAATCCAAGTCAGTTTTTTGTTTTTTTCCACTTTAAACTATTGCTACATTGTCTAAACACACAATTTATGTCAGATATTGCCAAATATTGAAAGGTTACGTTGTTCTGAAAAAAGGGTAAAAGCAATCACTCATAGTATGATTTCTGACTCTTTTACAGCCCAAACAAAAAATCCAGGTGGCCTGTATGACCCTTGGGTGTTAAAAGGTTAACTCAGAGTTGCTGCTTCAAACTCGTCACACAAACAGGAGGGTTTAACGTTTCCATGGCTTTGTGTTTTAGTTGAATACTCCTGTACTACACTATATATGTACAATACATCGCAGACGTCTGTCCGTGTTCCTCCAGGACGGTTATTTCTGCTGCACAGCGCGCTCACTGTATCAGTCAGTACAGGAGAGAAAAAGATGCATCTCTAATTTATTCATGCATCTACCTGTGAGTTTGGAGTCAAGTTTCTTCCTCTGTGAGTTCTCCGTGATGTTGAGCGATGAGCTCATTGTATCGGCCACGACGTACTCAGCTGCTGTGTTCTGAGCTTCACGGAGCTGGTTTTGCTTCTTTTCTGGAGTTTCTCCCACTGCAGCCACCCCGGTCACCTCACACACCTCCATCCTGACAACAGAGGAGTTTAGGCTAAGTTTGGACCGTTTTTATACATAAAGGATGTGTGTTTGTGTTTGTCTGTACCTCTGTGAAGTCTCTGTGTTCGCTGCATAAGCTGTGATGTTCTGAGTTGCTGCAGGTAAAACCGTCTCATCCACAGCGACGCTCTGAGACAGCGACGCGCTGGGAATCCTGGGTTTAACTTTAGGTGCAGAGTCTGAAACACAAACAAGAAAAGAGCAAAATTATACTAAAAACATAAAAATAAAAACAGCCTTTAGTTCTTTAGTGACTTGCCACCCACCTGAGTCTGGCATCAGGTTGGACGGGTTGCAGTATTTGTCACAGGAGGCGTAGATGGCAGCCAAACCGATTTCAGACTCTGTGATGACTCGTAGGCCTTTTCTGTGTCCAGAGAGAGACTTTTTAAAAACTCAGAAATCACTCCAAGACAAGTAAACAGCCACTTTAAAGTGCTTCCCTACAGAAGAACAAGAGTCTGAACCTTTGCACGATGCTCCTCACAGAGTTTACCCACTCGGTGGTGGACGGAGGCAGCAGAGTTTGGGAGTTTCCTGTTATAACATCGATCACGCAGGTCTGTGGAGACTCCAGCAGGTTTCTGAGCAGCGAACTTTCCTCCAGCAGCTGACTGCTGCCGCCTCCAAACTTCACCGCTGCACTCAGGCGCTTCAGCTGCAAAACAACATTAAAAAAACAGCAAGTCAATAAAGATTACAGACACAGAGAGAGCCCTAATTTGCACACTTTCCAGCTAATCCATCCTCTGAACCCCAAGATCTACTGGTAGGTTTGAAAGGCATGTTGTCTTTAAAAAACCCTGCCACAATTTTACACTGTAACAGAGCTAGAAACAGTAAAAAGAAATAAAATCTGTCAGTTTTTCACCTTTTTAACAGTCCCTGAACTACTCAAACAGACATTTTTATGCAGCACCTTCTAAAAAGTGCTTTACAGACGGGTCAAAAAAATGGGAATAGTTATTGAACAACAGGAAGCCAGTCAGTCCATAAAGAAAGAAAACAGACCAGAGAAGTAAACGTTTATGTGCAAGGAAAAGTTTAAATGCAGCTTCTAGCTTTAATTTGACGGTACAATAACTTTATATATGTAGAACCTTATACAATCCAGTCCAAACAGAAGGAGAAAGACCAGAGAGACCACAGTGGAAATTTAAACATGGCAGAAGATTTGTAAAATAGATCCATACAACAACAGTAGACAATAATCCAATTAAGGAAAAGGGACAAGTTCTAAAAAGAAAGTACAGAGTAAAACCATAAAAACAAGGGTGGTAATAATAATAGTAGTAGTTATAGCAAATAAACAATAAATACATACAGAAATGAATAAACAAAGGAAAAGGGAATAAAACTGATAAAGTTAGTAAAATAGATAACGTAACATAAAAGCAAGGCCATTTTTCCAGTGTTGGTAACACCTGGTGTTGATTCCTGCTTTATCAATGTTTGTAAAACAATTAATCAAAAGAAATTCTACTTTTTCTAAAGAATATTCTCTACAAAAGACACTTCTGAGTTCTCTGCTTCTTCATGGTTGTTCTGTTTCCATAGAGGTGTGGGACTTTAAAATTAAATGAAAATTGAGTTCACAGTGAGTAAAAATGTCACAGGAGCACAAAAAAATGCCCCAAAACTCCTTGGAGCTCAGAGGGTTAAACTGAAGCCTCGATCCTCTGGATTGGCTCGAGGGAATATTCCACATTACTGTTGTGCTTAACCTGCAACTCCAAGCTTGGAAAATGCAGAAAACACAATTATTTACACCTGAGCTGGCGTCTCAGAGCAGGAATGGAAACTCGTCACGTCACGAGGGCGACAAAAACACATCAGAGCTGGACAGATAAGACTGTTATGTCAATAAAGCCGAACAAAACGTTGGAGATAAGTTTGTGTTACTGATGACGCTGAATGATGTGAACATGAACGCATCTGGTGGGTTTTCCATGTTTGAGTCATAGCTGAGAGATTCAGTCATGAAGTGAGAAACATTAATTAACTCACTTGTCAATCAAATCTGTTAAGTGCTTTTTTCCATACTGGTATTAAATTATATATCATTCTGTTCATTTTCTGCTTGCTCTGGAAGCCTGTCATGGATATTTGTCATTATTTTGGGCATTTTAAAGACTAAAAAGCCCATAAAGTAATCTTAAAAATATTTCACAGGTCCTATAAAGGAGAAAATGATCAGCGGCTGCAGCTCTCAGAGCAACGAGGACCTGGAGGATCTCAGGCTGCCAACTGCCTGGCAACTGATATGTAGCCGGTAAACATGAACATCACGTAACTCTCCATCATTTCTTTTAAAAGGAACCAGGGCGATGACAGTCATATCACCTGCAACAACATCTCTATAAATCTCCTAACTTTATACACTCGACTGAAGAGGATAAACACAGTTATCACCTGCTATTTGCTATTTTATAACTTCCACCTGCAAATATGATCAGAGTAGTTATGTAAGGGCATAAAAGAAAATATAAAACGATCAAAACAAACCTGTTTGGCGCTCAGGAAAACAAAGGTCTTCCCAGTGAAAAGCTGTTGGCGAGCCGGCATCACTCCGAGGTTCACTTCCTCTTTATTCAGGCTGGGCTCGTCAATTTCAGGAGTGAAACTGCAAAACAATAAGAGGAGATAACGTTTGGTTCTGTGGGATCAGTGTTCAGTATTAATGTGTATACTGTGGCGTTTAATCAGCACATGAAAACCAGGAACGTGAATGTAATACAAATTTAAAGAGGAGCATCTACAAATGGAAAAACATCCTCATGAGGGATCGAATAAATGAAGCGCTCACAACTTACTCGCTCACCAAGGTTAAGACTTTAAACCGTTAAGACCTACCATTGTGCAAGTCCACCAGGACATAGTCTTACATTTTTATATATTTTTAATTAATCAGTAACTGCAACACAACTAGAACCAGAGATATCAGCCTCCAAATCGGGTGAAACTGTGAGGATCGGAGATCCTGTTTTCTGCGGTTATATCACATGCTGTTTTTCATGACTTGCAGACTAATTAAACACCACAACACACATGAAACAGGCTGTGTTTGTACCTCTCAGCTTTAGGAGGCGCTAACTTTTGCTGCACGGCTTTGTTGAGCTCTGAGAAGAACTCCGGCTTCACGATGGGACGGCAGCACAGCAGAGCAGAAATCGTCTAATCAGGGAGAACAGAAAGCAGATCGACACTCGTTTAGGACAAACGATGGCATCACATGTAAGAAAAAATGACGGAGAGTCTGGCTCTGACCTTGATGGTGACTTTAACAGAAGGCATGACCAGGTGTGTGCAGTCCTCGGTCCAGGTGTTGACCAGGTTTCCACCCAAAGCCTGCAGAGCCTGAGAGAGTGTCGCTTTGCCTTCGTTGTTCAGACATGATGAACAAACCACAGGCTTCTGACGACCCACACTGAGGCAGATAACACACAGTGACACAAACAAAGACACACGGTATGTTTTACAGTTCATTTCTATTAACTGTATATTGGTTTTGATGATTTTCTGGGCTTTAAGTGAAGAAAATTAATCTTTCAATCTTAATTTAACTGAAAAATTCCCAAAATTTCACAATTTACTAGAGCCAGAAACCGTAAAAACAGAAAGAACCAAAAGATTTTCAACTTAATTTTCAACAAAATAACCACAAATAAGTTTAAAATTGTAATATTTCTTTACATTTTCTAAAAAAAAAAATCAACAAAAATCGACAATTTTGCACTAAACAGATCCTGTAAAAAACTAAAAATTCTGCACTTTTTGGCAGAACTGAGAATCTATGAGTGATGCAACAATAATGTTTTCAGAGAGGATATAAAATCATGCAGAAAGTAATTTCTAGAAATAATTTTAAAAAATGTTAAATCCATTAAATAATTTCTCAGTTATCAACAAAATCTTTTTGCGTCTTTTACGGTTTCTTTATTATCTTTTCAAATACTGCAAAACAATATTGCATATTTACCCTCTAAACACAGTTTTAAAGGCATGTTTTCAGGAAAAAAAATCTCCAAAATTACACCATTTGTCTTTAAAACCAAAATAATCGTCAGAATTTTTGCTTTCCGACGGTCCTTGAGCAAATCATGTGTGCTGTTCAATCAGGAAAAACAATCAAATCTAAGCTTAAAATTGAGATATTACATAAAAATCACTTTACTATATATGTCTAATTTTAAACTTTGCCAGAGGCTGAGAGGAAAAAAATTACTGGCTAATATCAGATACATTTATAATATAAAAACAGAGGTGCAGGACTTTATACTGCAGTGAAAATGAGCCCACAGTGAGTAAAAATGTGACGTACACATAACTAATCAGTTTTTTTTTCTGCTACAAACCTGAATTTGCTGTGAAAAACTCCAAACGTCACTTCGTCTCCTGACTTGAGGCTCACTGGTGCTGTGAGACGCTCGCTGTTGACGAATGTGCCGTACTTGGAGGTGTCTTTTAGAATCAGAGTCTAACAGCAAAACATGTGAGAGCAAACCATTAGTCAACCAATCTACTGTACATCTCTCTTTTTAATTATTTATGCGTCAATGAGAAACGCCTCCCTAAAAATAAAACACAAGATGGAAATGTAACCCGAGCCCCAAAATAATCAATTAATCTGTCAATAACAACTCTTTGGCTTCCTGTTGTTCTTTTACCATCTGTGAATCCTGCTTTTGTTTGTCTGTCAGAAACACTTTGTAAAGTCTTGTTGATATAAATAAAATTATATAAAAGGAGAGAACTGCAACCTTGTTTTCAAACAGATGGCAAACACACACAAACGATAGGAAATAAGTAAGAACTGTGAAAACAGACAAAAAAACCCTTTGATCTGCTAAATCTAAGTCCCTGTATCAGCATTTATTTGTTATTCTACATATCATCTACATATTCTCTTATCCTTTATAGAATCTTTCCTTCTCTTTTTAACCCTTTAATGATGATCGTCGCAAATTCACATCATACCACTTTCATTCATGTATTCCCCCAGTGCCGGTTTGTGCATATTCAATACGTACCTAGGAACCTTTTGCAAGCACTGGTTTCTCGTAGGATCGGTCGGAGTGGGACCTACATTATTATATGCATCAATATGTAATTGAGGGATATATCTTGCATGCATTTTTATTACAACTAAAAAAAAATAATGTTTTTTATGTTCATTATGATCACGTCTTTACAAATTCCTGAATTACTTATTATGGAAAAAATCACTTATTAATACATAAATGACTGAATATCAATTAAATGTCAACTAAATGACCATCCAAATTTAATAACCACTTTCTAATTAGCTAAACAATAATAAAATGAGCTTATTCAAAAACACTTTTGATTGTGTTCTTTTTATTAAGCTGAGATAATCATGACAGACATTTCTTTTTTGGCAATACATCAAATTTTAAATGGAAAATATTAATAACTAATTGTATGTGTGTCCGAGAAATCACTTTCCACTAAGTTCCCCATTACAAAAACACCTCCCAAGGAAGTGTGTTAATTCCAGATCACATGACCTGCTCCACATGATGTCATTTCCTCCTGAAGAAAAGACTGGCCAGACTCCAAGGCTTTCTGAGTTATTTAATATAAAGTAGTGTGTGAGTCAAGTGTGGATTTATCGCATGTCGACAGGTTTACTACAATATCTTCAGTTTTACTCAATTGCATATATAATATTTAGAGGAATCTTTCTGTAAAAATGCCACGTGGTGTTTGGTTATAGGCGGCCCTGTTGATTTTAGGCCTGAAAACAGCAAAAATGTCAACTATGATACAAAAAGTCCCCCAATTACATATGGCCCCAAATATCTGTTATTATTATTATTATTATTATATATCTACTGTATGTGCTCCAGACAAATTAACAATCACCACTTAATTTGGCACCAGCTTGAAAGCAAAATCACAAATAATTCATTTTTTTTTATATAATTGTAAATAAATTCAGGCATCAAGGGGTTAAATACTCTTTTATAATTAGCTTAGAAATATTTTTTCTTTAATTTATTTATTATATACATCAGAATGATGCACTTTACTGTTTGCACCTGAATAGATTCACACACAAATTAGTTGTACATGTATAATGGCAAATAAAGATATTCTTCTTATGCTTCTGAAATTGTACTTGGGCATGTTTTATTTTGTATTACTCAGCAAACGCTGTAAAAACATATAAATTATATTCATTAGTGGAGAAAGTAAATCCTTAAAAAAGCCTTATAAATGCAGCTTTGCAGTGTTTGACCACAGTTGAGTGGTGTGTTTAGTTTTGTGCAACAGCGCCACCTTCTGTGTCAAAGTGTCATCACAGACAAACATTTTTCAAAAAGAAAAGAAAAAAAGAAATATATTATTTTTACTTGGAGCATTATTGCTATTGCATGGAGAAATGGAAAAAATAATCTTGAAAACAGTAATCATTTCCTACACTTCCTCTATTCAATATTGTATGGAAAACACTTGCACTTACTTCATAGTTATATATACAAATAACTATAAGCTTTTCAGTATAAGTATTTCTCTGTGATTTCAGTTGCTATTTTCAACTATGCTATTAACAATGGAAACAGATCTTTATTCATCAAAAAAAATTAGTAATATTAAATCACTACAAAGCTCAGGTTACTGTTTGTGACTTTGCTTTTCTACAGAGTAAATCTAAAGTAATAACAGTGAGTGAAGTGCTGCCACACCTCAGACAATCACCTGTGAGTTGCACTGGAACATTTGACGTCAGATAGCTGAGTAATTTCACCTTAGAACACCTCAGAGAGAAGAATTATTCCACCGCGCTGCTTTCAACAGATGTTTTCATTTTGTCTTGTTTTTTTTACTCAAGTAAAAGTTGTTGCAACAGGAATCAGGTGTAATTAGTAAGGTTCAAGGATACTTTATTTATACCTGTGGGTAGATTTGTTTTGCAGAAACAGTGCTTGCATTTGGCATTCTATTACACAACAGAGACTGAATCTGACAGGCAGGTACTTGTTCGAGTGACAAGGCAAAAGACAAAAAGTGCTCAGTGTTCTAACATCCACTAACATAGCAGCAAGGATAGGTAAAAAGATAAGATAAATAAAACGAAACACAATAAAAAAAATTTAGGAAAATAAAATCAATCTCTGGGATAAAAACCAGGATACAAACATAAAATTTAAAAGCCACAACAATAAACAGAGCTAAGAAATAAGATTAATAAAACAAAGTGCAAATGTCACTACTACTTATTAAGCTCAGTGACGGCGACAGAAACAAAACTGGTTTTATAACGCTTTGTGCTGCACCTTGGGACTAAAAACCTCCGTCCAGAGGGAAGAAGAGGATGGGAGTCATTATTAAGAACTGATAAAGCCATCCTCTGTATCTGTGTAGCGAACAGGGAGGCTGGACGAGACTGCGACTCACCAATCAGGCGACCGGATCATCTCACTATTTGGTTCAGTGAGTTCTTCTCTGTAACAGAGTTCTGATCGAATCAAGCCACCGAGCAAAAAGATCAAACAGACTCAATAAAAGAACGATAAAACAGGGTCAAGATTGTTCTGTCAATGTGGAAATATGCAAGTTTTCTGAGGCAGAGAAGGCGCTGATGCCCTTTCTATAATAAAAGGGATTTATAATAAATCAAAAACTATAGATATTTAAATTTGCTATCAGTAAAATGTTAGATTAATATATCAAATGTTTTCAAAGATATTTTTAAAAAAAATCTGTTGAACACGTTTCAGCATGTTTTGTTGCACATTGAAATTTGAGGCAGTTTGAATGATAATATTTCAGGAACTATTGAAGATAAAAACCTGAATTTTTCTATGTTACTTCTCATAATGTCAGTGATTTAAAATTTGTAATATTGGTCAAGCAAATCAAATAATCTCATATAATGGATGAGTTGAAATATGAGAAAAACTGAAGCCATCATGAAAAGTCCCACCTTTTAGCATACGTTAAGAAGAAATTGATAGATGTAGACTGGTAATATTTTCTGAACCATATGCAGTTATATGTTACAATCATGTAAAACGAAACCTATAAAATACTTTTTTAATATGAAATATTTGGCCACACTGAACTTTCATAACTGATTGAGCGACTACAATAAGTTATACCACAAAAACAAAAATATTGGTAAATTGTCTACATTTTGAGCAGAATGTTGCTGTAAAAATGACATTATATGAGATGGAATAAGGCACACATTTGTCAGTTCTCTGTTTACGTCTTCCTCTCACCTCATCAGAAGCAGTGAGCTGAGCGTGAGCCCTGCTGATGGACTGATCGCTGGGGAGGAGGATGTCACAGTTCTTACGTCCCACAACATACTCTTTACCAGAGAGGAGGTAATGAGTTCCACCTGGGAGAGACAAACAGAGGGCTGGTTATTGTATTTACAGATACACAACCTGATGAGGGTTTAAAAACTCATCTACCTACATTACAAGTTGAATTATGACAAGATAAATAAATAGTTTTTGTTTTCTTCTACTCTTTCACATTATTGACACTACAAATAAAACATTTTAACATTTGTATATTCTTATTTCACACAGGAAATTTTTACTTAGAGCACATATTACACTTATTGTGCATTTTTCTTTTAGTTTATTTTAACTTACTGCATATTTTTGCTTATTTATCTGTATTTATGGTGGTAGTAACTGTACTCTTTCTGCCATAACAACTGAATTTCCCCTCGGAGATTAATAAAGTATTTCTATTCTATTCAAATCGAGAAGGTAAGATAAGATCAGATATTGCTGAGAAATAAACAAAATGACATAACATAACAAATGCAGTGCCTAAAATGTAGAAAGGCAATAAGATATAAATACGATGCAACACTGAAATATGATAATTAAGCTAAAATAAGACTAGAATAGAATGGTAAAAGTAATACTGGCCATTATACTGAGGAAATAAGAAATATTACAAAAGATAAAACAATATTGCACATGAAAATTGAGATGATAAATTAAATATTGCACATTACATTGACAATGTTGTACATGAAAGTGAAATATTGCAGATGTAATCAACATGTCAGACATGATAATGAAATATTACATATAAAATTGAAATATTGCACATAAAAATAAATGACGGTTCTTTTTTGTTTTGCACTGTTGAGAAAACTAATATTGCAAAGGATGTTAATATTATTACTACACGTGACTTTATTTGTCTGCCAGTCTTCTGCATAAAGTTTTACACCATTTTTCATCTAAATTAGTGGTTGGAGATGGATTATTTATTTAAAGCGGAGACTTTGGTGAGAAAACAGATCATCTCAGGCTGTGTTTTCTGACTGAGATCCTCCCTGACAAGGAAACGAAACTAAATCAGCTTCTCTAATGATTTGCATAGCAGCTTCCATATGTCTGGTTGTGAGCATAAAATCACCGAGTGCATGTTTTTAGTTGTATTATCTGTGAGTTTTTGAATAACTCATCACCCAGTTCCATGTTTTAACTGCGCAGATAAGTTTAGTATGAAACTAAATCATTCATTTCTCTTCTCAACTTACAGTTAGCTACAATAAATGACACTTAAATCGTATTCAGCACGACATTCTGCGTGTATTTCATCAAAAACACGCAGCTTATTCTCAGAAACATCGTATCTTAATCGTAACTTTAATCCAAACTCAGACTAGTTCTGTGGTTTAAGTGGTTTTAACTAGCAGCTAACTTTACCAAAGCGTTAACTAGCAGCTTTAAACCGACATTGCTGATTACCTCCGGGCTGCAGCGGCGTCAGAATCCACATTTTGCTGCCTTTTGTTGCCTTTTCATCACTTAAAACCAAACGCGGACCAGAAAATTTCCCACATTTTATGCTAAACTCTACATTTACAAACAAGCTGGCCTCGGCGCGCCTCTGCGTGACGTCATAATCCCGCGTCGCGCCTCATTTTCAAAACAAAAGTTCCCTCATAGGTCTTGTAATTAAATTCGTCAAGCAAGCTTACCTAATAAATAATATTAATTAGATAAAATATATGTCATTGCAGGGTTTTAACCTTAACATTTAATGGTTTTTTTTATTGATACTTAGATGTTATTAGTGTTTTATGTCAAGAAAGAACAACAGCAAAACAAAAAACAAACAAAACTAACATACAGTATAACAAACAGAATTGCCAGACATTATGCTCTCCACAAATTTCAGTCCAGACTTAAATTGGTAAATGTGTACAGGGGTATATTTCTACAATCACTTCAAAATCTGTCTGGTTCTGCATGACTGATAAAATGTGTCACAGGAGGAAGGCGAATAACATTTGAACTGTACAAACACAAAAGCTTTAAACCACACTCCCTATCCTGACAAGTATTTCATCCATTTTGTTCATCTTGCATTGTATACATCTTTTCTCAGTCTCAGAAGGAAAGTCAGTCTTTCCATCTCATGAATCTTCTTCATAATTTCTTTCCAATTATTTACTGTAGGTGGGCTGGTTTGTAACCATTTACGAGTGATCACTCTCTTTTTTTGCTGCTACAGTTAATATTTTCAGATGATATTCAGTGTTTTCCTGTTATTCCTTCTGATAGATCACCCAAATAAAGTGACATTTTTCTCATAGGGATCTGTTAATGAACAGATGGTAATTCATGTCTGTTTACAGACATGAATTACCATCTGTCCATTAACAGGAGCAGCTTACTGTTGTTTTTTCCTCCTTATATCTGTATTTGTTATGCTTTCTATTGTTGTAATGTTTTACAATGGTACAGACACTATGAGCGTATTTTGTCAGGCATGATCAGCCACTGTACACACCACTTTTTCCTGAGCTACACCTTGTTCTGTCTTCTTCTCAGACAGACAATACTGACATAGTAGATATAACAGGTCAGGCAGGTATGTAATTAATGTTTGTCATCGTCCAGGTATAGATGCTGTGGAGTCCAGTTAGAGAGTTATAATTTAACACGCCCAGCAAATAAACACAGTGTCAGTGTTTATTCAGGATATTTACAAGTAATACATTTAACAAGACCAGAAATTATATATAAGTTTTTTAAAAATGAACAGAAATATCCTACATGTTTAGACTGACAAAAAAACAAACATCAACACCAAAATACTGAAATTAAAACTTGACATGAAGGATATGAAGTTATTTGCAAATGTTGTTGGAAAATTCTGCAAAACTAGTCTCTCAAAACCCTCATGATGAAATAAAACCCCTGAATGTGTTTATTACGTCAAAAATAAACATCACACATTATCTATTGCTGCATATTTTCCGTCTGAGTGGTTCAAAATAAAGGATCGTTGTCAGATCTCCACGGCTGCTGTCCGGGCGTTCGGAGGCGTCCTTGTCCCCAGAGGCAGGGCAGCTTATGGTTGACCCTCATCACTGCCACGCTGGTGCAGGAGTCGGGTTTACGGATGATCTCGCACCAGTCTGGGTAGTCGACAGGCTTTGATTGGCTGTAGGGAAGATTAGAGTGACGTTAGAGTGTGAATTTTACACCCAGATGTACTGAAACAGGAGACAACATGCTCACTAGTCGCAGCATCCGACTCCAAAAGGCTCCATGCAGACACACTGGTAGCAGTCAGTGGTGATCCAGCTCTCTCCGATGCCGTATAGCTGCCCCATGTATTCACAGCTCCCTGGAAATACAAATATTAATAACTGTCAGACAACAATCTGATCTGCTGTCTGACTGGATGTAGAAAAACGGTAAGTCCATTCCACTGCATTAAAAACACTATTTAAGTACATTAATGCATTATAAAGAAAGAAAAAAGTGAAAAAAAAAAAATCTGAACTGCTGAGACACCAAAAAATACCATAAAATAACAGATAATAACCATTTTATTAAAAAAAATAGCAATTTCCATGTGGATTAGTGACAGTTTCTTGGTTCACTTCATTATTTTCAGCTAAGTACCTTAGAAACTGACAAGGATTTATATACGTGTACATGTGGATAAATGCATATATATGTAAAAAAAAAAAGATAATAATAAAAAATAAGGATATTAATAATAATATTACTGAGTCGTATTTTCGAAGTACAATTTCTTGCCTTCATGTGTATTTTTTTTACATTTAATGAAGAATATTTAAGTGTGTAAAAACAATGACAGTACCTATAATATATAATAATACTGGTAAATATATATAAATCTAATCATAAAAAACTATAGTTTTAGCAAATTATTGCTTCTTTTAGATATCACATACTGACAAAAACTACTTATTCAACATTTATTTTGTGTGAAAACTTTTGCAATTATAGAATATATTTCTCATCTGACAAACAATTCTATATGAAAATACAGAAGCAGTATTTGTTTTTTCTGTTAATTACCAGAGAAATTAAGACGTTGTTAATCGCAGTAGGATTTCTTCTGGCTAAATACAGGTTAATAAATAGTAAATGAATAAATAAATAACACTAATTGTATCTAATATGAGAAATATCTCTTAGAGAATTTAACAGTGTCATATATTAATAAATAAATATTTTGAAATTCCAATAAATTAATCATTTTATGTTTTAAAATATGAAATTCCTTTTTAAAAATGGAAATCTTATAAAATTTTATAGGTAATTAGATGTTTTTCTAATTTTATTGATATTTTGTGAATTTCAAAATAACTGAAAAAATGTGTTAAGTAAAATTTAAAAATCTCTAAAATTACAGATTTTTAAAAACGTGTATTATTGGTAAAAATGTACAACACCAGTAATAATGCAGAAAATTTATTACATAATTATACCTATAAATTCTTATTTACTTATGCTTGATGTATAAACAGCATTTAAATGTTGCAGCAGATGTATGTGCAACCACCTTATGTTGGTTCATTTGTTCCATTTTTATGCATTTTAATTTTTAAACTGAACATGCTGCATGTTTTGGATCTAACAACTGTGAAATACAGCTTTATCATATAGTGAAGAGTACAATATTCTCTCTTGAAAAATACTCAAAGTACCTCAGAAAAGATCTCAAAGACTCTAATATGTGCCTGTAAACACATAAACATACAATAAACATCATGTTTTCTGTACCTTTAGTGTTGAAGAAGCATTCACCGCTGTTATAAACAGAGAAACATGGAACACTGACACTCAGGAACAAGAGTAAAGCCAACAGAGCTCCTGCTGCCATTTCTGTGAATAAAAAAACTGTGAAAAGGTTAAAAAAAAAATGTAAAATTTGACATTGAGATGCCAGAATTGAAATTTCTAGTCTCACCTGTTTAGAAGTTTCCAGCTCTACGTGTTCTCTGATCTCTCAGCTCTGCTCTTCTTCCTCTCATCCAGCTTCCTGTTTGTATTCCTTCTTCCTCGCTTCCTCTCCTGGACTGATGCTCTTTCTCCCCCTGCAGATATTTATACAGCAGCAGCACGTTTTTTACCGTCTTTGCTGCCGTTCATCCTCCAAACCCTCCCAACACTCTTTAATTACCGTCTGCACGCACAAATACACACATTATTACAGCGATGTTGGTCATCCGGAGCCCAGAGTATACAGTGTGACTCCTTCAGATAACATTTGTCTCAGAGCTGCCATTTGACCCCATCAGGCCTCTGACAGCGTCCAGTGGTGCAGCAGCTGGTGGCCTATTGTTCAATACCCGAGCTGAACGTGTGCACGAGTTTAAACAGGAACCTTTGAACCCCAGAGCTCCAGAAATAATCCCCAAAAAGGCCATGTTTGTGTTCTTGTTGTCAAAATGTTTTACAGTTTTCAAACAGAGATCTGAAAGATGCTTCAGATAAATGTCTGTCTGAAGAAATGACCATTTCACTGATGCTTTTTAGTTTCAGCTTAACCCTCGTGTTGTCTTGTGGGTCAAAACTGACCCGTTTTAAAGTTTGAAAATGTGGGGGAAAAAAATATTTTCACAGTGAAACTTCTGATGTCCACATTTTCAACGTTTTGGGAAATCTTTGAACATTTTTTGGTGGAAAAAAAGAAATGTTTAAAAATGTTTCTGAAGAATATTCACAAAAAAATCAAACAAAATCCAGCAAATTTTGCTGGATTTTGGTTGATTTTTTGTGAATGTTCTTAAAGAAAATATTAGAAGTTTTACTGATATATATGGAATCACTTTAGATATTTTTAGGATTTTTTTGGAAGATTTTTACTCATTTTCTGAAAATATTTACGAGAATTTTCTTGCCAAATTTGGGGAATTATTGGAATTTTCTTCCTGAAGGTTTTGCAAATTGTCAATTTTTTTTGCAGATTTTTTGGATTTTTTTCAGACAAGGAAACAATATTTTTTGGTGCCTGTAAATGAGGACAACAGGAGGGTTAAATGAATCATTGTGCAAACAACACGAGTCTGATTGTGGTGTTAAAATATTATTGTGTGTTGTTCTTTGTGTTGATTTATTTGAAGAAACCACCTCGAGTCCTCAGATAACATGCACTTAAATGCACATACACAAACAAACACACACATGTGCACACAATCACAGGTTTGTTTGCCAGATTTCACAGCCTGCAGCTCCACATTTACCTCATCTCAGCTCAAACCAAATGCAACAAGTTCAGCGACAACTAGTTAAAGACCCGCTGAACTCCAAGCAGTTTCTGGGCTTTTTTTTTTTTTTTTATTTATTTTTAATTCCTGTCACATTTTTCCCCACTGTGGGCTTATTTTTCACTGCAGTATAAAGTCCTGCATCTCTATGGAAACAGAACAACCACGAAGAAGTAGAGAGAACTCAGAAATGCCTTCTGTGCATTTTGACATAGAAGCAAGAAATAAAAAACTAAATTCACCTCTGAATCTCAGTTACAAAGTGCTTTATCAAAAGAGAGGCACAATAAATCATGAAAAAGACAAGAAAATGTAAAAAAAATCTTAGAAGACACAAAACATTAAAACCAGCAGTAAGACATGAACAAAAGACAATAAAACGTTGCAAAACACAATAAAAGCACTAAAAAGCAACTAGAAAACTTCAATAAATGACAATAAAATGCTAGAAAACATGACAAAACACTAAAAAAATGAGTAAAGCATTAATAAAAAAATAAAACTTTAGTGGAAGACACAAAAAACATTAAAAAGGTAGCAGTAAAATATTAAGAACACCAAAACATTGAAAAGACAAGAAAACATGAGAAAGCAAATATAAGTAACATGACAAAAATAGACAATAAAATGTTAAGAAACACAATAAAACACCAAAAAACAAGAGTAAAGCAGTTAAAAAAGCCCTCCAGATGTTTTCACATTTTACCCCCATGTGCCCTCCGACGTCGATCTAGCTTCCTAATTATTATCAGAATAGTTTTTTTGAAGCATGGGAGGATCAAGGCAATGCTTCAGTGATCTGGAATCAACATCACAACGTTGTTCCACAGTTGATTAAAAAGCATATTATTCTTCACATCAGTGCTCCCACATTAGGACTGATTCTCTTGGAAATAGACTGTTATGTAATAAAAAAAAAATGATTTCATTGACTGCAAAGGAGGACGTTGAGGAGCTGAATGTCCAGAAGCATGTTGTCACTACACTGTTAAACTATATATAATAAAACACACATAAACATGCCCTTAAAATTCTGTAATTTTCTTGAATTAAAACACATTTTCTAGCCTTAGTGTTAGACGACATCATATGTAAAATACAAAGACTTTATTACACAGTTTTATATGTTATAATGCATCCATCATCTGTCATCATATTTTCTGGCTTTATTTATTATTATTATTATTATTATTATTATTATTATTATTATTATTATTATTATTATTATTATTATTATTATTATTATTATTATTATTATTATTATTATTATTATTATTATTATTATTATTATTAATAATAATAATAATAATAATAATAATAATAATAATAATAATAATAATAATAATAATAATAAATAATATAAAAAAATCGGACTAAACTGAACAGTCATTAGAACCTAAACTAACCTATTATATAATATAATGTAATTATATATAATATAATATAATATAATATAATATAATATAATATAATATAATATAATATAATATAATATAATATAATATAATATAATATAATATAATATAATATAATATAATATAATATAATATAATATAATATAATATAATATAATATATATAGCTCTATCTTTATTTTATAAAATAAAATAAAGATAGAGATAAACTGAATAGTCAGTAGATAACCTAATATAATATAATATGCTATGGTAGATTAGAATAGAATATATATAAATACATAGATTAATAGATAATCTTATACATTATTTATAATGATAAAAGCTGTATTTTGACTTGCAGATACACTGATAAAAATCAAACTCATTGAATTATTTTTGAAAATTTTTGTAATTATACCAGATATCGCTCATAAAAGAAACAAATCTATGAAAAATTACAGAACCAATACACATTTTTTGTGTTAATTGCCAAAGTACTATACTTGAATTTTACAGTTTCATCTTTTAAATAAAAGAACATATTTGTGAAATTAAGATAAATTTGTATTTTGAAAGTCTTTTTTAATGTACATTTTTGCAGTTAAATTGATATTTTAGTGTATTTGAAAAATACAGGATAAAACTAAAAATGTATTTGCATTTTGGCACTCTTTTTAGATACAAAAAATTTAATTTCATTGTTATTCACAGTTGCAGACCTGAAATGTCATTTTACTCTCGATTTCTGTAAATTTATATACATTGTTGTGTGTTTCGAAAGTACAGCAAAAAAATCTATATTACGAAAAAGGATTTTTTAGCATCATTTTTACAGCGTATGCAAGCTCAATTAATTAAATCGTATTATTAACAGCTGAAGCCCACATTAGAGCTGACTGGATCTGATGCAGTAAGATGTGACTCAGTTGTGCAGAGACAATAATGGACCAGTCAATTAAACACAACGTCAGACTTTATTTAAGGTCCTGCATGGATGAAGAAATGCAATTATTTGTACATTTTGAATGAAAATTAAAGGAAAAAAAACTCCTTAAGAGAAGCAGAACTCATACCAACTAGAAAGCTTTACATTTAGAAGACAGTAAAGTGTAGATCTGACTTCTCTGTGCTCTCTTCAGATAATATCTGTCAGTGTTTGTCTTTGCTGGGGCTCCTCCTGACACAGAAATGTGGCGTCAACAACTACGCCTGTTTGCATATGAAGCAGGATGTTTCTCCATCCCATAAAAACAACAAAAAAAGACACTGGGAGGGTGTGTGTTGGAGAGAATGAAAGAGCAGGTAAATCTAATATTCTGAGTCACTTTTGTAGTTTTTGTTTAAAGCATTAACCCTGTAAGACCAAAATATAGAAAAAAAATGAATAAAAAATAAAATTAAAATAAAATTTAAAAATAAATAAAATAAACCATATATATATATATATATATATATATATATATATATATAGATATATATATATAAAAATAAAAAATTTAAAATATTTAAAAAAAATAAAACTGCAACACTGGGTTTTACAGGGTTAAAAGAAAATGCTAATATTTAACTATAAATTAGCTTTGATGCATTTATTTCTGTGTCTGTACTTAAGATGATGCTTATTTTGTGCAGAAATTGCAACTAACTCTAATAAATATCATCCAAAACCTTAATTTACCTGAACATGTGAGCTCACCGGCCTTCGTTTTTTTTTTTTTTTTTTTTTTAATCTCAGAGGTCAGAAGTCAGTGCCAGACTCTGTAGGAATATGTCTGATATTTAGTTGACATGATAAAGAACAAGAACAACCGAATATCAAACATATCAAACAGCCTCTAGCCAACCAGTGGGATTCTGGGCGACTGGAAAAGCCTGTTGGAGAAGAAGAAGAGAAAAAAAAAGGAAAAGAAAAGCAGAATCAGGGAGGGGCAGAGATCACCTCATTGCTTGTTTAGGATTTAATGTACAGCACTAACAAAGACCTGAACAAAAGGGGAATGACACAGGTCTCAGGGCCAGAGATTCATTTGGTATTTGAGATCAGTGTCTCTGTTAGCTTCAGGAGATGTGACATTTACAACAGCAGCAGCAGCAGCAGCAGCAGGAGAAGAAGAAGAAGACACTGGAAACTCTCTGTGAAATACCCTCAAACACAGAAATAATCATACTCACAGATTCTCTTCATCCACCATCAGTCCTGAGAATAAAATCTTGGCATTAAAAAAAAGTAATAAAATAACTGTCTATTTTGAAGCTTAAAAAGTAGAAAAACTGTTGAAAGTGTTTGAATCCTGTGAGCTTTTTCCACTCTGGGGCTGCGTTTTTATACGTTCTGGGGGGAACCGACCCCTGCAATCCCCTCTGTGGGTAATTAGAGGAGGTATTGATCAGCTGCCGTGGCCTGCAGCCTTTCCTCCCCACATTAACCTGATCAATACATGTGATGTTCATCCTGCTGTGAGTGCAAACACACACACACACGCACACAGTCAAATAACTTTCAGTTGTCGCCTGTAGGGAGGTGAAACATGACGGTCACTTCGTCCGTCACTTGTTGGATCCTGTCACCGATGATTACTGTAAAAATTCAGATATATCAGAAGATAAATGCTGGAAATTATGTCAAGGGATGTGTGTTTGTATTAGTTATAATAAGGACTTTTACTAATGATGCTTCTGCAGTTTTTAATTAAAATAAACAATGTAAAAGAAAGCATGTAAATCCAATATTTAATTATGATTACATGTTTTATACACTTTGAACACTTTCTCTGAAACCTAAAAAATGGTGGCGAGATTGATATATGTTTAAAAAATTGTCAAAATTATACAATTTATCAGCACCACAAACAGTAAAAACCAAAAAAAAATCACTGCATTATTAAGTTTCCCACAGTACTTGAATGTATCATGTCCAATGTGTGGCTCCATCTGAAAAATCAACCAAATCTAAGCTTAAAATCATGATATTTCTTAAAAATCACATTATTCTACATGCTTTTTAAACTATGTGTTTATTTATTATAGGATTCTAGGTTATTTAACTCTTCACTTATTTATCATAGGCCTTTCTGAGCTATTTTACTGCATAATGTTATTTATTGGTTACACTGCTGGACCTGCATAATGAATTTCATTCCATGTTTTTAACAAGTTTGAATGACAATAAACTGAGCTGTCTCTATTTTAAAAATGCCAAAAAAATGATCCATTTGTACTTTAATGATTCTGTAAAAAAAAAACAAAAAAAAAAAAAACAACCAACATAACATTCTGTGTTCCTTATTGCAATCATTAAGCTTCAAGTGACTCAACTGTGACCAACAATGATATGGAAAAACATCTGGGATTTTTCAGGCAAATTGGGCCAAACTGCAGTCTGTTCAGCAAAATGTCAAAAATGCAAAGAAACCCCAATAGATTTATATATATTTATTTTTATATATATATATATATATATATATATATATATATATATATATATATATATTTTTTTTTTTTTTGTTTTTTTTTTTTAAATAAATCAAAATTATGCCTTATTTTTAATCGGAACCACAAACTGTAAAAACCAAAAAAGCAAAACTGCATAATGTTATTTATTCTGTATGCTGCTGCATCAAAATTCAGTAAAAAAAACAAACAAATAAAAAAACGGGGATTTTTTTCCCCAGGGATTTTTAAGGCAAATTGAGCTGAACTGCAGGGTGTGTTTAGCAAAAGTGTTCAGAATGTAAACAGTAAAACATCTGTAGCATGTTGCGTTACCCACTGATATCACCTGTGGGCATGTGGAGAAAAAATGTTCCGATCCCATTTTTTTTCTCTAAATAAAAAAACGAACAAACAAAAAACAAATGAA
Source organism: Amphiprion ocellaris (assembly GCF_022539595.1). Classification (NCBI taxonomy): domain Eukaryota; kingdom Metazoa; phylum Chordata; class Actinopteri; family Pomacentridae; genus Amphiprion; species Amphiprion ocellaris. The sequence goes on along the minus strand of NC_072774.1, from coordinate 4,899,711 downwards.
AGAAGAAAAAGTTTGAAACTTTTGTTTTGTCTTTATTAATGATTCATTCTAATCGTGTCATTCTACACAGAAGACATTTCTGAGTTCTGTTTCCATAGAGGTACAGGAATTTACATTGCAGTGAAAAATGAACCCACAGTAAGAATTGGACAGGAGGCTAAAAAAAAAAACAACACAACAAAAATCATGCAGTGCAAACACTGTGTCCTTACCTAGTTGTCATGGAACTCATTGTGACTTCAGGTTTGAGCTGAGATGAATTATGAGTTCATGAAACAATCTGAAGCTGTAGGCTGTAAAATCTGTGAGGACAAATGTGCCAGGAGCTGAAAACGCCCAGAAACGGATTCAGGTTCAGAAACTATTGAGAACATACACTGCTGTTCAAAAGTTTGGGGTCACTTAGAAATGTCCGTATTTTTGAAAGAAAGATAATGAAGATCAATGAAGATAACATTAAATGAATGATAAATCCAGTGTAGACATTGTTAATGTTGTAAATGACTATTTTAGCTGGAAACAGCTGATTTTTAATGGAATGTCTCCATAGGGGTACAGAGGAACATTTCCAGCAACCATCACTCCTGTGTTCTAATGCTACATTGTGTTAGCTAATGGTGTTGAAAGGCTCATTGATGATTAGAAAACCCTTGTGCAGTTATGTTAGCACATGAATAAAAGTGTGAGTTTTCATGGAAAACATGGAATTATCTGGGTGACCCCAAACTTTTGAACAGTAGTGTATTTTAGAGAGACGCTGAACAAATTTTCAATAAGTTGTTGTGTTAGTTCTTTAAGATCATGAAGAGTCAGTGCAGATTTACTTTGTTTTTGTTTGTTTGATTGTTTTACCTTAAATTATCGTTAGGTCTGAACTGTTGAATGGATCAACACTCATAAAGTTACTGTTTTGGATGGAATTGCATGAACGTACTATGGATATTTTACTATTTACTTTTATTTTAACCTCCATAAAACTGACATTTTTCATGCTAATAGAAAGATGTTTCACCATGCTGAATGTATCTCCAACAACTTGCTCCTCTGTTCACTGTTTCTGAGCCATGCTGCATTTATTTTATTGATCCAGTAGCTCTGATTTTCCTCCGTCTCTCTTGTCGTCTCAGTTTATGTCTTGTTTTTGCCATTTTGTCTAGTTTATTCTCAGCTTGTGTCTTGTTTTGGTTCATTTCTGTCTCATTTGTGTTGTTTTGTATCTTATTTAGGTCATTTATGTTGTCTCATTTATGTGGTATTAGACCACCGCCCAGTCTAAGGTGCTTGCCACTGCTGCCCTAAATTAACAGCACTGCTGATTATCCAAATTGTCTTTTTTGTCTTTCTGTAATGGTTAATCCACCAGTATGTGCAAGCTCTTTAATGAAAATGATATATTTAATGTTAATATACATATATTAGTATGTTATGTTTTTCTCTCATTCTCTCTTGTTGTCTTATGTCTGCCTGCAGTTCAACTGAAAATTCTAGTTTTTCATTTTGCAGCTTTAACTTTTTTTTTTTTTTTTTTTTTACAGAATCTGGTGCAAAAAGCTTATTTTTAAATGAAACATGTAGAATAAAGTGACTTCAAAGACAATCTTTAGCTCAGATTTGGTCGTTTTTCCAGGCAGAACTGCTGAGAATCTGTTAAAAGGAACTTTAACGCTGCTTGTACGTTTTGATTTGTCTGATTTGCATTGTGAGACTGAACTGATTGTGTTGGATTTGTCGTATCGGGGCAGAAAAAAGACCAACTCCAAAGTCATGGTGACCTCTGGCTGTCACTGGTGATGCTCTTATCAGACTGTGGGACTCGAACATGTGGCTGAATTCACGTCGTCTGGTGGATATGATGCTTTACTTAGACGCTGAAGGACATTTCACCTCCCTGTGAGTGAGTTCTTCTGTTAATTAGACACATATTTGCATATTGTGAGACTAAAACTGCAGATTATTATAGCATTAAACCCACAGAAGCATCCAGTTCTTGGCAGTTTTAGAAACATTCCGTCATTATTTTCCATTTAGAAGCATCAAAAGACGTCATCAGCGACTCACAACTTCTATTTTTACCACAGGTGCACGTTGTATTTTTACATTTCTGTACATGCACATTAAATTGCACATTCCACGTCACGAGTGGAGGCTTTTTGTTTCCTCTCCTGGTCCGATGCTGACCTTGTGGGCCTACTGGGGCGGAATGATAGTCCTCTGATTGCCTAATTGTGAGCCCGAGGGGAGAGTTTTAATCTGCGGCAGATGGAGGGCAGCGATGGCAGCGTGATGTGGAGCAAAATGATTCAAAAAGGAAACTACAAAATCCATTTAATGGCAAAACATTGCTTATATTCGGTGCAATAAGTTGCTTTTCAGCCTCCTCGGATGTTCTAAAGGTTCAAATGCAGAAATTTATCAAAAATAATCAAAGTTGTCTCATGTTCCTTGGTTCCTGCAAATTATAATCTGGAAGAAGCGTCTATTTAGTGTGCATATCAGGCAGATTTATAGATGTGTTTTGACATTTTGCTGCTCATAAGGATGCAGCACCAACATATTAATTTAAATAAAATGAAATAAAGTGTAAGTGAAGATGGAAAGAAGATTTTTAAACCTTTTCTGTGATCAAGACTCACCACAAACTGCAAATTCAGACCACATCGTCACACTCAATAACCACAAATGCGATTTTATATTTGTTTTATTTGGTTTTTCATTGTTTTCTTCCAAATTAGTTCATGATATTGTTGTTATCTCTCTACAAGGAGAGTGTGGATTTCCCATTTTTTATGTTTTTGTGTTGTTTTTCTTCTTGTTCTTGTTGTTATTATTGCTTTGTTTTATTTTTTTGTCTGTTTATTGTGTTTGTGTATGTTTTGTTATTCTTGTTTTTGTTTGGTTCTTGTTGTGCTTTGATTTGTGTTGTTTTTGCTTCTGTTTTGTTTGTTTTTTACATGCTTTGCATTGCATTCTTATTGGTCTTCTAGTTTTGTTTTATTTTTAGTTTTGTTTTTCTTCTTGTTCTTAAATGTTGCTTTGCTTCATTTTGTTTTGGTTTTGTGTTTGCATTGTTCTTGTTCTTGTTTTTGCTTTTCTTTTGTCTTTTTCTGTATTGTTTTTCTTTTGTTTTGCTTGTTTTCAGGTGATACCACAGTTTACAAACAAAAACACAAAACTCTAACATATATGTATGTAAAATGTACATGTAAATGTACAATTTGTGAATAAAATTTTGTTGCAACAAGAAGAAAATGTCAATTTATTCACATCATAATAGCATCAAAATTATGAAACAAATCAATTCTTTTTCCACTTTTTTGTCAAAAACTTCCCAGAAAACCTTAATAGCAATATGAAATTTAATAATGTAGATCCTTACAGAGATCATAAAGTGTTTCATTATTGCTGAAAGTGTTCCTTATGGATAAAAGCATGCTGAAAAATCACTGTTTTGTGAATAAAAACATAGATTGCTTCTCTTTTTGTCTCTCCTGTCACTAAATCTAAAAAAAAAAAACCTTAATAATATCATATTTAAAAATGTAGATCCTTATAGAGACCGTAAGGTGTTTAATTATTGCTGAAAATGTTCCTTATGGATGAAAACATGCTGAAAATTATTATTTTTGTGATTTAAACTGTAGATCGCTTCTCTTTTTGTCTCTCCTGTCAAAAAATCTGCACAAAACCTTAATAATAATATAAAATTGTGTAGATCCTTATAGAGATCTTACGGTGTTTAGTTTTGTTGAAAATGTTCTTTATGAGTAAACTTAGATTGCTTCTCTTTATGCCTCTCCTGTCAGAAAGTCTACATAAAGCCTCAATAATATCATATTTAATAATATAGATCCTTATAGAAACAATAAGCTGTTTAATTATTGCTGAAAATGTTCCTTATGGATGAAAACATGCAGAAAAATCATTGTTTTTGTGATTTAAAACATAGATTGTGTCTCTTTTTGTCTCTCCTGTCAAAATAATCTCCATAAAACCTTAATAATAATATCCTATTTTACAATGTAGATCCTTGAAGTCTTTAGTTCTTGTCGAAAATGTTCCTTATGGATGAAAACGTGCTGAAATGTCTCTAAGTATTGCTTTACAAAGCTGCCGTGTCATTATCCTTTAAATTACTGCTTTTTCGTGCTTAAAATGTCTTCTTTTTTCACCGAAACATGTTTTCCAGACACATACAGCTGCAGGAGGACAGAAACAACGAAGCTTCACGATCAGCCGGAGCACAAACTGCACAGCCGGAGCTCCACCAGGATAAAACAGTGAATTTATTGGGAGTGACAGACCGAGGATTCGGCTGCTGGGATTGGTCAGTTTCTCTCTCAACAAACCCAGAGGTCACTGGGGGGAAAAGGGGGAGGCTCACAAGGTTAAAAATGATTATTTAATAGCCATATCTGAGATGGACGAGTTATCTAACAGAGGAAAAGGCCAAAAAGTGAAAGAGGAAGTTGACAGTGAGAAGAGATGGAGGAGGTTTGTCTGGTGCCAAGTCCACTTTGCATTTCCTGCTTTTGTTGATTTACATGTAGTCAAATGTAAAAACAAAAATAGCCTGTAATCCAGCTGTAAAAAGGAAGACGTTCTTTGTGTGATATTTGACTTCCTGCTGCTGTTTGCACGCATTAATCATTACCTGTGGAACCAGGATACAGGTGAGCTGCTGTTTCACAACCAGCCCCACTCCCTGTGTACTCTGTGAGTCAATGTGCTCCGGTAACGTCGACGGGAAGATTCCAGTTTGGCTGCATTGTTCTCAAGGACTCACAGAACCTCCAGTTGCCTTCCATCAAGGTGCCAGTTTATTAGACGCAACAATGAGGCAGTTAAACCTCCATTAATGAAGGTTAAACCAACCCAATGACTGCGATTTGATTTGTCTGCAGCTGATATAAACAGGACTGACTGAGTGGTAGCAATACAAAATGACCGTTAGCCCTCGTGTTGTCCTGCGGGTCAAATTGACCCATTTTAATGTTTGAAAATGTGGGAAAAAAACATATTTTCACAGTGAAAATTTCCACATTTTCAACCTTTTTGGGAAATTTTTGAACATTTTTTTGGTGGAAAAAAAGAAATGAACAAAATTTTTTTTCTTTTTAAGAACATTCACAAAAAATCAAAGAAAATATTAGAAGTTTTACTGATATATATGGAATCACTTTAGATATTTTTAGGATTTCTTTGGAAGAATTTTACTAATTTTTTGAAAATATTTACAAGAATTTTCTTGCCAATTTTGTTTTTAAATAAAACTTTTAAGGGAAACTTTTAAGGAATTATTGGAATTTTCCTACTGAAGGTTTTACAAATTTTCAGAAATTTGGGGAATTTTTTTGCGGAATTTTTGGATTTTTTTCAGACAAGGAAAAATATTTTTTGGTGCCCATAAATGAGGACAACAGGAGGGTTAAGTAAGGTTAGCATCTCTGCAAAATCAAATTTTTGCAGTATATTTTTGGCCTTAGATGACAGCAGATAAGATGATAATCTGACTACAAGGTTCATGCAGCTGTTCTGAGGCTTCGGATGGCACATGATAAGGCATCTGCACAGATATTATATAAAATATTACATCACATTTTGCCAAATATTGCAGGAAAAGAAAGCCCGAGGCACTTATGTGTATTTTCATAATGCAGAGCTGCCTCCTTGTCCTGATTGATATCACTTTAGCAATTTAACTGTATTTTGAATATTCCCTCAGCTGAAAATCAAGTTTTTACCTTGTTAACATGTCAGTGTGGTGTTTTAAATCTGCTAGAAGACACACAGTGAGCTAAATAAGCTGTCAACACCTCAAAACTTATCAGAAGACTCTTAATTGGTTTGCAGTTTTTATTTTTCTCTTGATATATTTTATGTCCGCCTCATTTATTCTTTTTTTATCCTTTGCTTTGTGGTTATATTACTTGTTTTATATTGTCATTTTTTTTGTCCACTTGTGCAAAAAAATCCAAAGATATCTTATAAATAAACTTTTATTAATAATATAAAATGGTAATTTTTAGCTATATTTTAAAAAAACAATGTATTGTTATCTTACAGATTTCATTGTTTTGTTAAATTACAGATAACTAGAAAAACTTGGGATAAAAAAATATTTGTTTTACGTTAATAGTTGAAAAATCAGGCTGAAATTGTAAATAATTTCCACATTAAATATATATTTTTAAATATTTTTAATTAATTAGTTAATTTTTATTTAGTTATATATATTTATAATTTTTAAAAATTTTTACAACTTTTGACCATAAAATTATACTATTTTTACTGTATATTTTGGCTCCAAAAATACAACCCTTACACAGATATTGGAGTAAAACGTTGTCTATGAAAAATGGTAAATATTCATTTGACTGTCAAGTTAGGAATTTTCTCTATTTTGTCAAATTACAAAAAATAAATTGTAAAATCACAGAAAAAAGTTTTCCTTTTTATGTTGATTGTAAAAAACAAAAATATACAAAAAGGAAAAAATTGTGCATAATGTGCACATCAAAATTGTTTACAGTAATTTTGACTGTAAAATTACACCAATGTATTGCATTTACATCCTCTAAAAATATCATTATTTTCCAGATATTTGCCATTATTTATTTACAATATAGTCTTTCACCATTTTTAATGTATTCTTCTGACATCCTTGCTGCCAGTTTTGTTTTTGTTTTACAGCACACCAATGATCATCTGATACACAGAAAGCCTTTTAGAGTTTCCTTTGTCACATACTTGAGGAACTGATGCTGTCAATTTGCAGTTTGGAACTTTCTGTATCATGATTTTACGTCAAAATCTCTTTTCGGTTCAGATTTGTACACCTGAATTATTCCAATATTACAACATGCCATCATAAAGCATTTCAAACTGTAAAACTCGTCCTACTTCTGCAGGAAGAAAAGCTGAATTGTAATATTATATACATAATAATGACATTGATAATCCCCTATTTTACCCATTAATCCATATAAAGTAAGAATAATAATCTGTAGCTATCCTGTATTTGTAAGAAAATATATTTTGCATAAAGGATTTATGTTCTTCTACCACTGAATTAAATGAAAGGCTGCTGTGGAGACACACATGACACAAATAATCAGTCGTAGATTCACAAAAACCTGACAAACATAATGAAACACGTGTATATAACAATATCATTCATAGTTTGGTTTATTCTTTTTAACTTAAATTCATCATTTAGAACATATTGCAGACATACAACCCCTGTGTTAAAACAAAGCCGGTGCACAGCCGGCGCCATAAATCAGCTGAATTACAGCAAACACTGCTGCTGCCCCTGAGTTAGTGATTGAAGGATAACTTTTCCTATCAACCCTGTTTAGTCAGTAACATTCTTTACTTCTCATGATGACCTTCTTTGTGAGCATCGAAGCAAAACACGGTCAGTTCAAATAAGCATTTTACACCATCGAAAACAAAACAAAAAAACATACGACCAACACCAAAACACCCACAACTTCAATCTTTTTCATTTTGATGCATAAAAATAAGTAACACACGGAAATAGAATGGTAATAGTTGGATGATGTTCATTTTGTTGTTTATTATCATAGGATAACGTTTCTTTTTTATACCAACAAATCAAAGATGGTTTTACTTTAGCTGACATGTTTCAGCTGCAGTTTTCTTCAGAGCGTCATCTGACGTGTGCTGACGTGTCCTTTTTTAATCAGTCTGACAGATTCTGACAGATCCGTCAGACCTGGCACCTGATAAAAAAACGACACGTCAGCACACGTCGGATGACGCTCTGAAGAAAACTGCAGCTGAAACATGTCAGCTAAAGTAAAACCATCTTATCTTTGATTTGTCGGTATAAAAAAAACCCTGTTATCCTAGAATGGTAATAGTGCAGTTAGTAAGTGATTTAGAAGCTGGGTTGAATGTGTTTGGATGGACAGTTTAGGAGCTTCCACCTTTGGTTATTCTATTTTTGGGTTCTTCCGCCTTTGGTTATTCTATTTTTGGGGTTCTTCACCTTTGGTTATTCTATTTTTGTGTTCTTCCACCTTTGGTTATTCTATTTTTGGGTTCTTTCGCCCTTGGTTATTCTATTTTTGGGTTGTTCCGACTTTGGTTATTCTATTTTTTGGGTTCTTTCGCCTTTGGGTATTCTGGTTTAAGTGGTTCTGCCTTTGGTTCTTTTTTACATGGTCAGCTTATTAGAGAAAGCATTTTACACCAACACCGAAAGCTAAAAAAAAATAAACATAACCAACACCAAAACACCCACAACTTCAATCTTTTTTAATTTTGTTGCATAAAAATAAATAACACACGAAAATAGAATAATAATTTACGGTTGGTAACTGCTTTAGAAGCTAGGTTGAGTGCATTTGCATGGTCAGGAGCAGGAATTCAAGAACTTATCCCAGATTTCTTAAACCCAGATATGCTAGCTTTGAGCCCTTTTAGCATTTAGCATTGAGTTGGACGGCACAGAAGTAAAATAACAGATAATTTTAGCCAGTCGGTTTGAGATCGCTGCAGCTGTTACTGTAACTCAAACTGAATTAAAGAGATCTCTAATGTCATTGTGACTAGACTGACTTGCTATGATGCTTCTCATTGGATGTTGGCCCAGCAGAAGTAATAGAGGCTTCTTTGGTAGATCAGATGGTTTTGAAAGACCCACGAGTTTGTGGAGAACCAGAGCTACGTTCATTGGAAACTTGTCGTCCAAATTTACCAGAACTTCGTCCTCAGACTGCTCTGACATGGAGGTAAAACTGGTGCAACTCGACGTAGCTCCAGATATCTGCAACGTCATTTTAAAGACAAAACGCTAACTCAAGTTAGCTGTGATTACATTCTGACTAGTTGTGATTCCAGTTTGAGGTTCTACAGCATCATTCTGACCAGTTCTAACTTCATTTAAGAATCTAAACAGACAGTGAGATAGGTCTGAGGAAACTTCAACCAATCAGAATTAAACTGTAGATATCTGCTGCTGAATTGTAGAAATCTGTAATTAGAAACACGTGAACCATAAAAGTGACGTCATTTGTACTGAAAAAAAAAGGAAAGGTCAAGATCTGAAAAGCTCCTTTCGGCAAGGAAGAATTAAATTACAGATTTCTGCAACACATATCTGGTCCAGCAGTGAAAGTGAAGCTGTATGACTGTCAAAGAAACTGGGATTCAGTTGCAAGTTTCTGGTTTTAGTCAGTGGAACAGAAACTCAAACAAAGGCAGCAGTGAAAACATTTCTGCAGCTTTAAATGAAAGTTATATAGATGGGAGAAAGCATGGAGGTGTTGACCTGTTTAAGTCTGGGAGGGAAACTGTGTCATTCATTTTATGGCCAACGATTAAGGGAGTGTTCTGGAGTTTGCAAAAGTGTTCATTAATCATCAACCAATCACAGATCTGTCAGGCTCTGTTAGATAACCAGATTCCTCAGTGCCATGAAGTGAGTTTGAAAAAGCCAGGGTTTTTTTTTTTTTTTTTGACTTAGTTGGCTTAAAAAAACCTAAAAACCCAATCAAAGATAATCAACTTTCTTTGTTAACCAGGTTTTCTGCATGTGAAGCCCTTAAAAGGGGAAAATTGGTGCACTTTGACTCTTTTTTTGCACAAAACGAGCAGATTTATTGGTAAAAAGTGCTGCTACTGCATATCCCGCAAAACAGTAATGCTAATATATTTATTTAACCACACAGTGACTCAATTCAGAATTCTGAAACATTAAATTTCATGGATTTAAACATGATATTGAAGTGAATTTAGGTCTGACGCTGTTGCATAAAGAAGAAATCGCTAGTTTTTGGTGAAAATAATGCTATTAATTGACAATTCTTGGAGATAAGTGCCAACAGAATAAGCAGTTTTCCAATCTGTGGTCTAATAGCAGCAACACTAAATGGACTACTCACCAAACACAACAACATATTCATGCATTTTCTGCATTACCAGCCGAATGCATGTCAGCTTCCCTTGCATTAATTAGCATTACTAGCATACATCTGCAGATAAAAACCTCAATCTGTATCGAGAACTCTCAGGACAATAACTGGTGAAAGGGAGACACTTTTTAAACCCCAAACTCATCATCTGCATCACTTAAAATGGAGATTTAGCAGGTTTAAAACACCCATAAACTCTGGTTTTATGCTCAACGTGTTCCTTTAACCCATAAACTTCCTGTTGTAGACCTTCAGGACGCTCATGTCCAAATAAACACACTCAAGAATCCGACAAAAACAACAAGCTGGACTCTGGTTTCACCCAATCACGAACTGTGTCTCTTTAACAGATGTAGCAGTGAAAGTTCTGAAGAGGAGAAATTCACAGGAAGCAATACCTCATCTCAACTTAAGAGCTTCTGCCTTGGGATGTTCTTCTTGTTCTGGAGCTTCCCTGTTAGGTTACTCTTTTTTAGGTTCTTCTGCCTTTTTTTCTTCTTGTTTAGGTTCTTCCGCCTTTGGTTCTTCTTTTTTAGGTTCTTCTGCCTTTGGTTCTTCTTTTTTAGGTTCTTCTGCCTTTGGTTCTTCTTTTTTAGGCTCTTCAGCCTTTGGTTCTTCTTTTTTAGGTTCTTCAGCCTTTGGTTCTTCTTTTTTAGGTTCTTCTTGTTTAGGAGCTTCCGCCTTTGGTTCTTCTTTTTTAGGTTCTTGCGCCTTTGGTTCTTCTTTTTTAGGTTCTTCCGCCTTTGGGTCTTCTTTTTTCTGGGCTTCAGCACCACACAAAGTTCTTTAAAGGAAAGTTTAAAGAAATTATAAATGTAGTAATTGCATGGATACTGTACTGTTCCAGCAACACTGCCGCTAAAAATGATGCTCCTATACAAATAAACTGCATTCTGATTTACATTTTGAGAACCCAAAAGTAAGACTAAGAAGATATTTTAAAGGCTTCCAGTTTGAAAGAGTCATAAACTGCACTTAAGGCCAATTTTTGGTTTCCGCATGATCGTTTTCGGACTTTGAAAGCAGACAGCAGACATGAACGTGCTTCTATTCATACTACAATAAATCTGTTGCATCATCCTTCATATCAAATGCAGAAAAACAGAAAGTGCTTCTGCGGACGCTAATGAAATTTTCTAACTTTGCTCCTTTTTCGGCATACAACAGTTACTACCTTTAGCTTTGGCTGCAGCACCATGTTAGCTGTGATTATTACTGAGCATGGGATATCTGGAGATTTTAGAACTTCCTACTTCCACTACACCTCTTCTAATGATGAATTGTAAAGTTGTAGATGAAGGAGACTGCTCATACAATGCATTTGTTTTAAGCTGTTGTTGTTTTCCTGGCATGAGTAGATACATAAAATCAGCCGGTGTGAATCCTTTACTTTGGTGGATGACAAATGACAACACATGGATGCAGAAGGCATAAACTGGCCTTAGAGTCTTGATTATACTCCTGTATAGACACCTACAGATGTGTAGTTGTTGCTTTTTAGGTCTAATCAGCTCCATACATGCACAGTAGGTCGTATCTACGTATTCTTTGCATGCACACTACTAATCTCCTTGCGTAATCGCCACAACTTTTGGGTTGGAAAGTGCACGTCTGCCAGAAAATGACAAAATTTACACCACCAAGACCTTCATGTACTTCAAATCTGGAAAGTATAAGACTGGTAGAAGTTAGCAACAAGTCTTTAACCCAAGAGAGTGGGTTTTGTGTGTCATGTGGGGCCATAATTCTTAGTCTTCAGTTTTATTTTAACTCGCTGTTTGGTTAGATTTAGGAAGACAGCATGGTTTGGGTTCAAATATGACTCTTCCACAACATATTTGAAGCTTCTCCTCCATTTTCTGGGTGATTAGAAAGATATCTGAGATATGTCACAAAGAAATGGAATCTAGCAGATAATATATTTCCCTCAAATGCAGTTTAGTTGTGTAGAAATGTACTTTTTTGGAGGCAGGGTTAGATTCTGGATGCTCAGCAGATTAAAGTCCAGTAAAGTTTGAAATGTACCTCATTGCTCCTGATTCTCTGTTTAAATAGTTGCACACTGGACTCCGTTTTTCTAGCTCCTGCTTCAGTGCTTCATGTTCTGTTTTCCAGCTGTTGCTCTCCTTCTCAAATTCACCTGCGAGTGTTTCATTTAAAGCATCAAAATGTCACTGGATGAAAAAATTAAATGCGTTCACAAAAACCAGCACGTGCTTTAAAAAAAAAGAGGCAAAATATCAGCATCTCTCACCTTTCAGCATGTTTACTTCTGCCTCTACTGCCGCCAGTTGATCCGTCTCAGATTTCTACAAGAGAATAAAAAGAGAATCTCAGCAAAACGAACACGACATTGTTAATAGGAATCCTTCTTCAACAGAACATTTTAGTCATCAGATTAGATAAATCAACCGAGTTAATCATCGAGCGCGAGGATTCGCTCCATGTTCTTCCTCTTTTCCACCTTTAGTTTGCTGCACAGGATTATTTTTCCCACTTTCCCCCCAAAACTAAGTTGATCCACATCCCAATTTTCAGTACTTTAAGAGGTTAGTGTGTTGTTTTTTCTCATAAGTACGGTGAGAAATCCTCTTAATCCACTGAGAAGCCACAAGATCAACTTCGTACGGACGGATCACAGCAGTGCAGGTGAACAGGATAAATATGCAAACTCCAATCCCTTATAAATACATCATTAATCCACATTTTCAAGCATTTATTAATATCATAAGACATAGTAGCTCAGGAGCTATTTGTCATTTATCATATAATTGGAAATATATTTGGTTTTCACAGATAGAATTGAACATTTTTGCAAATCTAAGACCAAGGAGTCGACCGATTATTGGTTATCCCATTGCATTTTCACCATTTTCCCATATCAGTTGCTAATAAATTCATTATTTCAGTGCATCACTTTGACTCTGCAACATCCCGCCCACCCCACTCTGATTGGCTACCTGTCATGAGTAACAGCCAATCAACACTGAAGGGTAAATATTGAAAAGCTCTCCTTTACTTAAATAAAAATCTAAAATCTAAATTAGAAAACGCATTTTAACAAAGTGTTGTGTTGGAGTTTGTGTTCTAAATTTCAAGATTTTCATCAGTTTGGGACCCCTGGCCTGCCCTGTATACAAGCAGAAACTGAAGATTATTTTACATTTTACACAATAGTACCCCAGGAAAATATCCAGTTTGATTTGAATTAGTTAGTTGAATTAGTTAGTCAACTACAGCTATGAAAGGAGTCATTAAATATTATTAGAACTGTCAAACAAAAAGTTCACAGACTGCAGTTCCTTAAATATAAATATTTTTTTCATTGCATGGACCAAGCAACTAATCAATTGATTAAAAATACAATAAAATCTGCATAATAATGAACAATATTGTTAGTTTCAGCTCCACTGTGAACTACAGTAAATCTAACAACATTCATGTGCTCTCGGCTTGCATCCTGAATTTTCTCACCACTAAAGCCGCAAGAATTCATCGATTAGCTGTCAACTAATTAATCAATAACTGTATTGTGAATCAATTAATAGGCTTAAGAAGTGTTTCAAGGGAAATAAATTCTCTGACTGAACTTCTTAAATGTGAATATTTTCTGGTTTCTTTCCTTCTCTGTGGTAGCAAACTGAATATTTTTGCACAACTATTGTCATCTTTTACTTTGGGAAACACCAATGGACATTTCTCCTCTATTTTCTGCCATTTTTCACTACTATAAGATATTTTTCACCATTTTCTGACACATCTTACCATTTTCTGAAATGTCTCCTTTTTTTAAAACAGTTTTTGGACTATTTTCTGACATTTTTCACAATTTTCTGACCATTTTCTCACATTTTTCACGATTTACTGACATTTTTCATCATTTTTTTTTTTTTTTTACATTTTTCACAATTTTCTAACATTTTCTGACAGGTCTCACTATTTTCTGACATTTTTCACTATTTCTCGACATTTAACATTATTTTATGGCTTCTTTTCTGACATTTTACACCATTTTCTGACATTTATTTATTTATTTATTTACAATTTTCTGACAGGTCTCACTATTTTCTGACATTTTCCATTATTTTCTGACCATTTTCTGACATTTTATACTATTTTCTGACATTTTACACCATTTTCTAAGTATTTTCTGACATATTTATATATTTATTTACATTATATATGTATACATTTTTTTTTACAATTTTCTGACCATTTTCTGATATTTTTCACCGTTTTCTGACATTTATTTATTTATCTTATTATTATTTAAATTTTCTGAGTATTTTCTGACTTTTTCCATTATTTTCCGACCATTTTCTGACATTTTATACCATTTCTGATATTTTTCTGACATTTAACACCAATTTTCTGACTTTTTTTAATTTTTCTTTTTTTTTTTTCAAATTTCTGACATTTTTCACAATTTTCTGACAGGTGTCACTATTTTCTGACATTTTACACTATTTTCGGACTATTTTTTGACATTTTACACTATTTTCGGACTATTTTCTGACATTTTACACCACTTTCTGACATTATATAGACCAAACTACTGGTAGATTAATCGGAAAACACGAAGTCCTGCTGCCTACCATCTCTGCCGTGCAGATGTCCACATCCCCCTTGGCCTTCTCTTCATTGGCCTTCAAGGCGTTGACCTGCTCCTCCAGGGTCTTCTGCTCCTCCTCGGCCTTCCCGAGCCGCAGCTCCGTGTCGACCTTCTCTTTCAGATACTCCCCCAGGACGTCGGCGCTCACACGGACCTTGATTTCCTGGAACCGGCTGCGTTTGTTCTGCGTCAGTTCCTCCTTCTTCAGCACCCTGAGGAACCCCAGCAGGGCGACGGACACGATTATGGACAGCGGCAGCACGATCTGCACCTTCATCCTGACCCGCAGCTGTGCGCCTCCGGTTTGCGTCTTGGAGCGGATATCTGCGCCTACAGTGCGTCTCCTCCGGCTTCCATGCGGGAGTCGCGTCCTCAGGCTGAATGTAAAGCTGCAGTGGAGTCACACCTGTCAGTGTGGGCCAATTAGAGGGAAGCAGATTGACTCACCTGGGCACCCGTAGCCGGAACACGCCCTCTTCCTGGATGCTAGCTGCAGGCGGACAGGTTGGCCCTGTTCAACGGTTCTACCCTGCCAGCCTCGGCCACACTGTGATACACTGTAAAAGATAAAAATAAAAATAAAATCCTGTAAAAACAACAATAACGTTAAAAAAAGTGAAACTCAGCAATGATGAGGAGTCAACATGTAAATACATATTTATTTTCGTGTAATTTAATTATTAACAATATTTAACATGTTTTAATATAATGTTTTTGTAATTAAAACAACATCTAAAAGCAAGACTGCCAGAAAAAATACTGGAAAAATACTGTATTGTTCAAAAACTGTAAAAACTGCAAAAAATTAGTAGCAAACTGTTAAAAAAAAAAAAAACATTCTACCACTACTACTACTACTACTACTAGTAGTAGTAATAATAATAATAATAATAATAATAATAATAATAATAATAATAATAATAATAATGGGACAAAAAATGAAAATAGCAGCAAACTGTAAAATAAAAACATAATAATAATAATAATAATAATAATAATAATAATAATAATAATAATAATAATAATAATAACACAAAGGAATGAAATGGAATTTATTTTTTATATGCATGACATTTTTAAATACATCACAACAACCATAGGGGGAAAAAGATGGCGTTCAACATCACAAAAGTAACTTTGTGCAAAAAAAAATCAATGCAAAAGAGTATCTTGAAAAACAACATGTAAATAAATATTTATTTTTGTTATTTTACTATTTAATATATGACCCGGCCTCAGATAAGCAGAAGACAATGGATGGATGGATGGATGGATGGATGGATGGATGGACGGATGGATGGATGGACAGACGGATGACAGATGGACGGACGGATGGATGGATTAACAGATGGACGGATGGATGGATGGATGGAAGGACAGAGGGACGGATGGATGGATGGACGGACGGATGGATGGATGGATGGACAGATGGATGGACAGATGGACGGACGGATAGATGGATTAACGGATGGACGGATGGATGGACGGACAGACGGACGGATGGATGGATGAATGGATGGACGGACGGACAGATGATGGACGGACGGACGGACGGATGGATGGACAGATGGACGGACGGATGGATGGATGAACGGACGAATGGACGAACGGACGGACGGACGGACGGACGGACGGACGGACGGACGGATGGATGGACGGACGGACGGACGGATGGATGGACGGATGGACGAACGGATGGACGGACGGACGGACGGACGGACGGACGGACGGACGGATGGACGGATGGATGGATGGACGGACGGACGGACGGATGGATGGATGAACGGACGGACGGATGGACGGACGGATGGATGGATGGACGGATGGACGGACAGACGGGCGGACGGATGGATGAATGGATGGATGGACAGATGGACGGATAATAAAAAATAAGCAAAACAAAAGTGTGAAAATAACAGTGACTATCTGTAAAAGAATGATACTTTTTAGCCTTTTTAAATACAGTAAAACTGTTTAATTTTATGGTCACATTGTTAAAGACCAAATTACTAATTACAAATTACTAATGATACAATAATTAGTAAAACCACAGAGGAAAAAATCTTATTTTACATGTTGACTGTAATACAGAAAGTGTAAATAATGTCCACATTGAAAATCTGTAAAAATAACAATAAATTCTTTTAGAATCTTTGGCCATAAAACCACACTGTTATAATGTATTTTAACAAGCTTTAAAAAATAGTATTATTTTACATATATGTGCTATTATTTTCACAGTTTTTAAACAGTTTTTGAACGTTGCTGTATTCCAGTATTTTTAACTTTTATTGTGGCACCTTTGCTGCAAGATTTCCACCAGTTTTTTAATGGAATAGTTTTTATAGTGTACTTTAAGAGTTGTTGTTGTTGTAGCAAATGATACTTTTTTTTACAGTGTACCTATGACAATCTCACCTTTTATTTTACTAATGATATAATAACCAGAAAATGATTGAAAAAAAATCTCAATTTTCATGTTGACTGTAATAAAGAGACTGTAAATAATGTCCACATTAAAAAGCTGTATTTGCAAAAATAGTAAATAATTCTTTTACAATATGTGACCATAAAATCACACCGTTTTAATATATTTCAACCATTTATTTTACAGATAATTGCTGCAATTTTTTTCACATCTTTGCTGCCAGATTTTTTTTGACAGAATTATTTAAACAGTTTATATTTTTTGTCTTGTTGCATCAGCAAATGATACGGCAGTGAGTGACAAAAAAGACCAAAGACTTGCTGAGCAAAGGAGACAATAATGCCTCCCCTATATAAAAAAATATCCATGATCCAAATGTGACTTCACCTCCAGCGTGGCAGCGACACAAGAAATTCCGGAGAAACAACCTGATCAGGATGCAAATAGCCGTGTTTGTTTAAGTGCCTGTCAGGCGGAGGGAGGGTCACAGGAGGCTCGACACGCCCAGCAGGTTCAGCAGGTAGACTCACAGCGGCAGACTGAACCAGAACACACATCCGGGGATGATCCAGTGATCCTTGGCGGCCTCCAGCAGCTCCTCTATCCGCTCCGAACATGAAGCTGGCGGTAGCTCTGGTCGTCCTCAGCGTGACCGTCATGGTCGTCATGATCGCTCAGACTCTGCGCCAGGAACTGACTCTGCGCGAACTGAAAACGCGCATTTCGGCGAGCGCCTCGGAGGTGAAGATGAAGGAGGAGGCTATAGTCGAGGTGAAAGTCAAACTCCAGGAGCTGAAACAGTCCCTGATGTCTTTGGAGACCAAGGTGGAAGAAGTGAAGAAGAGAAAGACAGATGCGGAAAACTCTGAGCAGGAACTTCTTACTAGTCTGCAGACCTGCAACACTCAGCGGGTAGGACGCACAAATCAGCACACACCTGAGGTTTTATGCATAAAACCAGCACACACCTGAGGTTTTACGCACAAATCCAACACACACCTGAGGTTTTACGCACAAATCCAACACACACACATGCAGCTTTACGCAAAACCCAGCACACACCTGCGGGTTTATTCACAAATCCAACACACACCTGCATTTTGACGCACAGTTTGTGTTATTCAAGGGTCGATCAAGGCGTTTTTTTTCAGGCCTGATATCAATAATTAGGCCCATAAAGGAGATTAATGTATCAAATCAATACACCTGCACGGAAAATAAAAATCTTGGTGTCTAATTTACAAAATGCCAACTCCAATACAAAACTTTATTGAAATGCTTGTTGTAACAGCAGCAATTTATCAGTTAATCAATCAGTTTCCAATTTATTAATTTATTTGAGTGATTTTTATGGGAAAAAGTTTAAACTCTGTGATTTCAGCTTCCTAAATGTAAATATTTTCCTCTGTGACAGTGGGAAGTGAAAGTGTTCAGTTTTCTGAGTAGCCACCATGATTAATCTAATAATCACTTAGCAGTCAGCTATTTTGATAATGGATTCAATTCAATCAATTTAAAAGATTTTATGAGCAAAATAATCTAAATTCTCTGATTGCAGCTTTTTAAATATTGGCTGGTTTCCTTCCTCCTCTGTGGCAGCAGGACATGGCCTCTCTACAAAACCTAAGTTCATCAAATAATTACAAATATTTTCAGGTTTCTAACCTCCTTTATGGCAATAAACTGAATATATTTGGACAAAGCAAGACATGCATCATCTTTGTTAAACACTGCTTTTTATATATATATATATATATATATATATATATATATATATATATATATATATATATATATATATATATATATATATATTTTATTATTATCTGATTTTCATAGATCAAACAACTAATCAATAAATCAAGAAAACAATCTGCAATATTTACAGTTTTGTGTTTCCAATGCGCTACAGTGACTTAGTGCTGTCTGAAAGTAACCACACAAAGCTGTAGCAGCATATTTACACTGAAATGAGAACATTTAACTGAAAGATTTTTTCTAAAATACATATGTTTTGTGCCACATGAAGGCAAATGAGGCGGTTTAAGTACACTAGACTAGATGTACATTGAGGGATGTACTCTGATTTTTCGCTGATTTACTTGCTCCCTCTCAACAAAATATGTACTTATAGCCACAAAAAAACCTCATAACACAATTTCTCAATCTGTAATGCCTGAAATCTTGACATCCATTTGGATCTCAGCTTTTGTGGTTTCCCTAATGAGCATTAAGGGGTGTATAGATAATGGATGGATGCATGTTTTACATATGTGAGACACCAGAGTAACTAGTCTGACTTGCTGGATTTAGACTGTAGATGCACGTTTTGTATTTCTGCTGCACATTCCTCGCATTTTAATCCTCCCCTTGTCGCTGTCTGCGTGTTGCCCTTTTCAAAATCAGCTTCACCATGACAAAAAGCAACCTCCTATTAGCTAACAATGTGAAGTGCAGCTGAAGATGTGGTTCTTGCAGTAGGACAGCATTTCTCATTTCTTGGTAAATTAATTCATTTTAACAACAGTGAGCAGAAATCCTCCCCATCTTTATTTTGCAGGGGCACCATCAGTGCATCCTGGGCTTAGCACCGCCTGATGTTATCATAATTGCTTCAGACACACACAAATACGTAGGTTGCTGTTAAATCTTTCAGTTTTCCTCCTTGTCGAATATTTTCTCCTGTTTTCTTATTAGGAGCAGACAAAAGTGAAGCATTCAGACTTGGCAGAATCTGTGAACAAGCTCAAAGGTGAGGCAGCTTTTCTGTTTCATTTCTACTCAGGTGCAGCTCTGGACAGGTGGAATAAAAAACGTTGTCAGTTTGCTGCACAATCCAGACAGACTCGGTGCGTTTTTTACCTGCCTGTTAACATTCTGGCAAAGTCCAAGGGTGGATATTCAACCGCTGTTAGCAAAGCTCCTGAGATGACTGCCTTGTGATAAACCGAGGACGACAAACCAGTGGAACCAGATCTTCCAACATGTCAGAGCGAGCCTGAACTTTCTACTGGTTTCAGTCACTGATCTGTATATAAAAGAACCCTCTGAGCCCAAGAATCATTGGATTTTTAACTTTGAAACTCTCCTCCAATTAATCGTGCCAGGTGCAGTTTTGTTGGGAAAATAGACCAAATCTGTGCTTGAAGTCGTGATATTTTATCAAAGTCTGTCTCATTTAAAAATCAGCTAAAAATAAATAATTTGCTCCAACTAGATTCTGTAAAAATATAAAAATTCTGCGCCCTTTTGTGCAACCATGAAGTCATTAGTGACTCAGCTGTGATCAACAGTCAGACTTTTTTTTGCCAAACTGCAGGCAGTGTTTACACAAAGCGGAGATGAGACGAGCATGGCAACCGATTAAAAATGTAAGAATTCAAACACTGTGGGTTGTAGAGTCATCGTTTATTCCTGTACTGGTAGCAAATGCTGTACATGCTGTTTCAGATTTTCTTAATGACATAATTAAAGAAATTCAACTTAAATTTTGTCTTTTTGAAATGATTTATGGCATTAAAGCTGTGCCAAAGACATTTCAGATTTATTATTATTATTATTATTATTATTATTATTATTATTATTATTATTACAGTTTTTGTCATTCTAACTGTGTCATACTGTACAGGAGACATTTTTAAGTTCTCTCTACTTCTAGTCCTGGCTGTTCTGTTTTCATACAGGTGCAGGAGTTTATGTCGCAGTAGAAAATGAGCCCCCAGCGATTAAAAATGAGACAGGGTGTTCATGCTGATATTCTTTGTTTTTCTGCCCAAGGTCACAGATTTCTAAAAATAGATTCTCAGATTTCACCGTCATGTCTTCATGTTTCTCTCCTTTATTTTCTCAGCTGATCATGAAGAGGCTAAATCTAAAGCTCAGCACGACATTCAGAATTTGAAGCAACAGATTCTGGACAGAGACAAAGCGGTCTGTGCCTTTGCAGACACGACCAAGGATGAAGCACGGTAAGCTCTGAAACACCTGCTGAATAAAGAGAGTGTCATCTGTCAGGATTAACAGCATCCTTTTACAAATAGAGTCACACTGCAAAAACTCTAAATCTTACCAAGTCTATTGGTCTTATTTTTAGTCAAAATGTCTCATCCCACTTGATTTAAGATAAATTCACTTAACAAGTGACATTTACTGCAATTTTTTAAGTATGTCTGACTTATTTTAAGACACCTAAGCTTGACAATCCTGGTAAAATGTAGTTTAAAATAAGTTTTTCCAGCTAATTTTAAGATCTCAATATTTTAAATATCATATCTTATTTCAAGAAATCTTACCAAGCCATTTTCACTTGTTGTATTGGCAGATTTTGTCACTTTTTTCAAAGTAAAAGTTCCTTGAAATAAGTTTTTTTTCTTGTTTTGAGAGGGGCATTTTTTCCAATGCATGGCTGTGATAGTAAAGACTCGGGCTGCACATTATATTCTTTCAGCACCAATTTTACAATGTGAAATGATTGATTTTAAGGTTGTGGAGTTTCTTTTTTTAAACTTTATTTCAAAGACACAGAGTTTGTTTGCTTGCAAGGCAAAGCAGCTTTATTTGTATAGCACATTTCATACACAAGCACAACTCAATGTGCTTTACATTCAAACATTAAAAGCATTGGAACCATTCAGACAAGCATAAAAGAGCACAATTAAAATGCTGAATATAATACAACACAAAAAAGAAAAGGAAAATTAGAAATATAGTAGCACACTCCACATGTGCACAGCAAAATGAGCAAAAAGCAGGAAAAAATGCAGAAAATGATTTGTGATGATGATGGTTTATTTGCAAAAAGAAACACGAATCTGACATTAGAAGAGCTTATTTCACTCTTTTCAAATGACTTTTTGGTCTCATGGTTGTCTGAACTGCAAAAACTAAAGCTAGCGTCAAATGTAACCTGGATGTGAGATGTTAGGAAGCAATTTTATTAATTTTAGCCTCTAAGAAGTGCATTGAGTTCAGGTGTAGTGCAATCCAGATATTTTGGCTCTAATATCAATGAATAAGCGTGATAATTGCCATCTGAATATTGATTAAAACAATTGTTATTATCATTTTGGCTTTAATTGTGCATCTCTAGTCAGTTGTATGAATACCAAGGTGGTATTTTCACATCTTCTCGCTAAATTAAAGTTGTTTTTTCTTTTCTTACATTTCGCAGGAGGCTGTGTGGACTCTAATGGAATCAAAATCAAGAAACACTGACTGTAAATTGTTTAAAAAAAAAGATGCATTCAAGTACATATCTAGTATGTGGGTTGGTGAAAGAATGTCCGTGCATCCATTTATAGGACGCTGACGCGTGGGATGGAGAAACGGTTTCATGTCATTTTGTAATGCGACTGTGTTAGAACCAGTTTGTCTTTGTACAACACTTGTACATTATAGGATTCACAAATAAATGAAGTCATGTGGACTTATTACCAACAACAGTTTCACGTGAGCTGCATGAGTCTTCATGCCCGAGGCGTTTGGACTGTTTGAAACCTGAGAGACTGCCACAGCCAGGAAAGCACAAGATCATCAAATTAATCTCTCACTGGATTCACTTCTTAGTCTTTATGGAAATATGACTTATTTCAGGTGTTAGAGTGTGGAAATGTTGTTTGAATATTGAATAAATGGGACTGAACCATCTTTCTAACTTTGGTTTCTGGGTTTAAATTGTGAACTTTCGCCTGTTTGAAAAGCTTTCTGGTGTCGTCTTCTGATTCAGAGGAACTTGATCGACTGGTCAAACTGCAGAGACAAAACCAACAAACTTACCAGACAAACCTGCACCACTGTTCAAAACCGTGAGATCATCTCCTAACTGATGAGTCTGAGAGACTGAATGATAAAAGCTGATGCTCCTCTCACTCCCCCTAGTGCACAAACAAGGATTAGGAGCTGCAACACGTGCACTGAGAGTTAATTTCTTACATGAATACACTGGTATTTGAAGGAAAAATATTTGGGAATGCAGTAAACTTGTAACAAAGCTGCTGGAATGAAGTCAAATTCATGAAAGCATTAATTGTATTAGATGCTCGTAGTTTTATTCATTTTGTTTTGTTGCTGCCTAGAACTTATGTGTCTCTGCTGATGAGCATTTTATAAAAAAATAATCACGAGTATTATTTAATATCTTGTAAAATTGCATGAAGTGCTCTTAGTCTGTTGATTAATGTTTTAAATGTGTGATTTGCAAATGTGATAAAGGCTTTCTTACATGAATACTAATGTAAAATACTTCACATATAAAATATTTGTGAAAAGCTGTATTTGCCTTTAGTATAGCACTTTATAAATTGCGATTTTAAATGCATTTTGTTTGAGTTGTTGAGCAACAGTTGGACCTGCTATGTACCTTCAGGCTCATAATTATTATTGTTTTTATTTTACATTTATTGCACACAGTTACTACAATGCAGCTCCATGCAGCAGTTAATCGTACTTTCAAATTGCATTAATGCAACCAAAACACTTGATTTACATGTCAGGATCAGCTCTTGTACCATCAACACAGTGGTTTTACAACAACAACTGTTAAATTACTTTAATTTGCATAATTAATATTGTAGGGTGTTTATCTTAACATTCAATTTAGCCAGAATTTTTGTTTTGCACAATATTGTAGTGGTTCACAGAATGAATCATAGTGTAGGGTCTTAAACTTAATATTAACAAAATATAAAATATTGCATGGTCTTAACATTTAAATAGGGCTGGTTATGTTATATAATAAACAATATGGTGAGGTCTTAACCTTAATATATAAATTAGTCAGGCAAATTTACAGAATAAATTATACTATAGGACCTTACCCTTCATATTTAAATCAGTCAAGTAAATATCAATAATTCATTATATTGTATGGTAATAAACTTAATATTTAATTTTGTCAGATTTTTAAATGTGTGTTTCTATATAATATTGTAGGGGGGTTGACTGTAATATTTGAATTACTCACATTTGTTAGGTACAATTATTAAGTTAATATTTTTACTTTGGTTGAATGTGTGTTTTTAATCAGTATTTGTCAGAACTATTTAACTGGCTGGTAAGAATCGAGAGTTTTACATTTTTTATATTTATATTTTATTTATAGTAATTCATTATAGTTGTTGCCATTTTTGTATTATTATTATTATTATTATTATTATTATTATTATTATTATTATTATTATTATTATTATTATTATTATTATTATTATTATTATTATTATTATTATTTATTTATTTATTTATTTATTTATTTATTTATTTTTTGATAATATAATTTCATCGTAAAAATCGTGTTTTCATGTTGGTTGTCATGGGAACATAATTATTACAGGAAGTCACCGCCTCTCTACAGCCAATCATGTTGCAAGCTGTATATCACATGATCCGAGTGACGTAAGGCCGAAGAACCGCATGCCGGAAGTTGACAGTGGCTGCGGATGGTGACTCCTGAAAGTCACCGGTAAACAGACGGCGAGAGAATTACCGGGGCGGGTCGGTGTTTAAAGAGATAACGGAACTCCAACGGGTGTCAGACATGGTTTAGGAACGTTACAGAGCAGCTCGGAGTTTCTTTTAGCAAAGAAAAAGTAAAATAAAATAAGAATTACAGTGTTTTTACGGTGCTAGCGAACTAGCTTGTAGCGGTGAACAGCGGTTACATCAGTTTTTCTGACTCAACCAAAGCAGCTCCGACAGAAACAGGTTCCGTTTAAGTCTAAAACGATGGCAACGAGTCTGGGTAGAATATTCAGGAGCTTCCAGAGCATCAGTTCGGTCTCATTCATGAAGACTGAACTCATCCATCCGCCTGCCAGCAGCTCGTTCAGGACCAGCTCTGTTTTCTCCATACTGGTAGGTACAAACATCAACTGGATCCTTCTCAGAGGGGGTTTATAGGGGCTCCTCTCCCTTTTTCCAGGGGTTTCTTTTTAGGAAAATGTGCCGTAATGCCTTCAAAAGAATATGTTCCCATTGTGAATGCATAGAATATAATGCAAATTATCATTAATCGCTAATTATGCTACCAAACAAAACAGTATTTGTTTGTTTGAACCTGTTGGAGAGGCATTGATTTAACTTTATGTGTATTTTTAAATGTATTTTACGGTTGTTCTGCTCTGCTTCACATTAAAATATCAAAATTCTCACCCCCTTATATGTGTTTAAATAGACCACACATTGGAAAAACATCTCAATATAATGCTGTCCAACTTAACCACTGGTAGAATTCAATTTCTATTTTGCATTGGATTGCATTAGACTTTAAAGGTGTGCACCAAAAAGCTGCCGCAATCAATATTGCAATACAAAATGCCATTAAATGTGAGCTACAATTTTATATACACGTCTGCCACTTTGATAAATAAAATGCAGTTCAACATGACAACTTTGCCATAAATTTTATTCTGCATTTTCAGAGTTAATACTGTGATAATTCTACTTTATGTTCATTGTGAAAGTTATTGTTGGTGGTGGTGTTCTGCTGGACTGCATGAGTTTTAAAAATGTTCCTAATACTTTGCCCTGCTCATGTATGTTAATATGGTGGACAAATATTAGCAACGCCTTTAATTTTAAGTCAGTATAATGTCTTTCAACCACACACTGTGACCTCAGTAATGAATATAAAGTGGAATTATCACCTTTATTGCACTCTCAAAAAAATGTAGAAGCTTTATCAAAGTAGAAATAATGGCGGAACTGAAGTGTTGGATTGCATTAGATTTCATCAGACGTACCTAATAAAGTGGCCAATGTGTGTATAGTTCACCCACCTGTACTTTTTGTTTGTTTAAAATGAGAATTTAATTCATGAGAGCTGCACGAAATTTGTTCCATATTATAACAATATTTACATTTGTATCCGGGTTTGTAAAGAAATACACTAACTCACCAGTGGTCATGTTGCATGTAAAGTTCTTTGTTGACACTTAAATTAAAGCTTGAATTCAAAAGTCTGTATGTTTATTTCAGCATCTGCAGATGGACTTAACAGAATGGACTGAGTGGAATAATTAAAGAAAGAAGCAAAAACAAAATCTTTTATACCGTCAAGGTTATACTCAAGGAGACAAGTTACTTATTATCCATGTCTGACAGTTAAAACAGCGTATTTGAAGACCAAACAGCCTCCAGGGCCTCTCTTTATCGGGCTTTTAGCCTCACGTCAAAGTAGTGCAAAGTTGACACATTTCAGCTGTAAAGAGGTGTAAGGTGAGGATCTGGACAGGCTGGCAAAGGTCAACAAGTTGAGCAATAACTGAACAATCTGAATCATGTACAGTATAATTACTAGGTGTAATCTGTGGTACTCAGTGTGTAGAAGTACATACACTACCAGAAATTTGACCCTGACTAAACATTGCTTTTCGTAAGAAGCCAAAAAGTTTAATCTGTAACTGTGTTGTATTTAAAAGCTTGTTATATTATGCATTTATTTCAGAAACCGATTATCAGGTAAATTAGCTTTACATAAACTTTTTTATTATATTTTCCATGTTATGACACTAACTATGATTCTAATACATCTTCCTGTTTTGCAGTCGCTGCCGTTGCCTTTTTCCTCCAAGTCGCGGGACTTCAGCCTGCCGAACTCGTCGTGGAACTCCGAGATGAAGCGACTGTACGAACATTACAACAGCCAGTGTGAGGTGGAGTCAGAGGATGGAGAGAAGCAGAAGGGACTGTGGAGGAGGCTGCCGAGCTACAACCGATCTCTGAAGTACGCTACAGGTATAAAAAGCACAGACTGAGGTGTTCAGGTAATAGAGAGTACATGGGACTGTGCCGTAATGAAGGTGTCGGACTTGTAGGGTTGTTGTTTTTGTGTAAATGATGTTCTCAGGCTCATTTTTTACATTATTGATCACCTAATCATGCATACTGAGCTCAAACTAGTTCTAAAACTAGAGCAAATTTGAGTTTTTCTTACATTGTTAATGCAAGTTTGACTGTGATGCTGCAGCTAAAATCATGACGATTATGCGATTTTTTTTTTGTACTGTACATAACCTAATTCTACACAAGTCCAATTTCAGAATCTCTGAGTTAACATTTCATTTAGCTTTAATTTAGCAGCTTTAACACATATAAATTCAAACGTGATGAATAGAAACAGATGAAGTTGAAGTGATCAAATTTCTGTATTTGTCTTGGCATTGTAAAATTATAGCATATAAAGAATATTTAATCCACTCTAAAGTCAGAAAAAGACTCATTTCAGTAATAGGTAAAATAGCTTAAAAAGCATTTACAATTTTTTTTACCAACTACATCTGGATGTACAAAAAAAATACACATCTGTATGTTGATTTAATTTAATTTGATTTTGATTTGATTTCTCACATGTGGAGAGTTTATTTTTGTTATTTTTACTGTTACTAGACCTTAAGATATTGCAATAATAGTGAAATAGTAAATGTTTAGTACTCAGAAACTTCCACCTGAACTGTTTATTTACTTGGATTCCCTTATTTACCATAATTATACTGTAGTTGCTCCTTATTTCTTCTACCAGCATTGATTTGTGCATTAAATCTGTGGATGTTCTCAGTCATCCAGGTCATGATAAGTCTCAAGCAAGCATAAGTTATGGCAACTGGACTAACCTCGTGTGAGTCGAAAACGTTTCACCTCTCATCCAAGAGGCTTCTTCAGTTCTGAACTGTTATGAACTGAAGAAGTCTCTTGGATGAGAGGTGAAACGTTTTCGACTCACACGAGGTTAGTCCAGTTGCCATAACTTATGCTTGCTTGAGATTTGTGCATTACTTTTCACATTAGTTTCCTTATTTTCCTTAGCTCTCGTGTCGTCCTGCGGGTCAAAATTGACCCGTTTTAAAGTTTGAAAATGTGTGGGGGGAAAAAAATTCTCAGTGAAACTTCTGATGTCCACATTTTCAACATTTTTGGGCAATCTTTATACATTTTTTGGTGGAAAAAAAGAAATGTTAAAAATGTTTCTTAAGAACATTCACAAAAAAATCAACCAAAATCCAGCGAATTTCGCTGGATTTTGGTTGATTTTTATGTGAATGTTCTTAAAGAAAATATCAGAAGTTTTACTGATATATATGTAATCACTTTAGACATTTTTAAGATTTTTTTGGAAGATTTTTGCTCAATTTTTGAAAATATTTACAAGAATTTTCTTGCCAAATTTGGGGGCTTTTTTAAATAAAACTTTTAAGGAATTATTGGAATTTTCTTCCTGAAGGTTTTGCAAATTTTCAGAAATTTGGTGAATTTTTTTGCTGAATTTTGGGATTTTTTTCAGACAAGGAAACAACATTTTCTGGTGCCCGTAAATGAGGACAACGGGAGGATTAAATCTAACGTGTGTGAGCTACTGGACACCTTGAATTCCCCAAATTTGCTGCTCACTGTCCACTTCCATGTTTTTCCCACCAGGTGGCGTCTATCTCAGCAAGCTCATCCAGTCAAAGGCTCGTCTTTTCACCAGAAACATCAAGGAGCAGGGGGCTATGGAGGACTAAAAGTGCCAAAATTAAATAAATAAATACATCATTAAATAATTAATTAAATATGTCATTAATTAATTAAAATTGGAATTAAATATTTCATTAATTAATTAAAATTGGAATTAAATATGTCATTAATTAATTAAAATTGGAATTAAATACTTAAATGTGTTATTAAATAAATATATCATTAAATAATTAAATATGTCATTAATTAGTTAAAATTGGAATTAAATATGTCATTAATTAATTAAAATTGGAATTAAATACATAAATGTGTTATTAAATATGTCATTAATTTATTAAAATAACAATTATTTTAAGTAAAAAACATATTTCATTATTTCACGATTTAATTAATTATTTCATGGTCCTTGTGTTGCAGTGGATCATGAATTAATTTTATCTGTCAACCTCGCCCGTCAAAGTCCGTGGGCGGGACTAACGTGAATCTAGTCTAATCCACTGCTTTTGTCTGCCTTGAAACCGGAAGTAGAAGTCTTTCTAAACATGGAGGCTGTGTAGAGGGAGAGTCGCTGTGAACTTTCTAGAGAGTTGGTGAGAGATATTTTAGACCTTGCAGAGTATGTGGAAGCAGGACCTGCTTACCGCGAGCATGTAGCGTGTAAAGCAGAGGAATTTATTGACGTTGTTGAAGTTATTTCCGCACTTTCCGACCAAGATGTTGACCGTAGAGTGACTGCAAATTTAGAGGAAGTACTCCGCCGGTTTTCTGGTACCAGGGTGTGCAACAGGAGCACACACAGGGACCAGGGCGTTTGGCATACCGAGGGAAGTTCTGGAACATCACGTTCTTTGTGGATTACCAGCCTGTCAAATTGCAGCGAATGCTCGGAGTGTCGAGCGCTTTTCCTTTAGGACCTACTCGGCGCGGCACGGCTCCGCTCGTCTTTGTTTAGCCGCGATTCCACAAGCATCTACTCGGCACGGTACGGCTCGTCTCATCTTTGTTTGCGAGCGTTTCCATACGGGACTAATTTTCAGCACCTTCTCGGCTGAGGTTCCCAGCGAGCTGAGATGAGCCGATAATGTGGCGTTTACATAGTGCAGCCCACTGATTGGACAGGGAGTGACGACACAGAGCAACTTCAGCACGAAAACAAAATCCTGCATTAAAAAATGACTGTAAACAGCGACGGTGTGCATTGCTCTTCACGAAACTCTGTTCTTCATAATTTTAATGTGACAGCCAGACTTGTACCGTGGGTGAATGAAGAGGTCGAGACTTTGTCTTTGGTGGCGGACCAAAGAATACAGAGAGAGCTGGACGGAGAAAGTTTATCAGGAGGTCTCTGAGCGGATGGCCGCTCACATATACAGTAGACTGTATATAAAGAGGACAGAAGCAGTGTAGGGAGAAGCTGAAAAAGCTCAAAAGTGACTATCGGTCCACCCAGGACCACAACGGCCGGCGTGGGTCAACCAGGAGGTGTTGGAAGAGGTTTAATGGAAGCTATTTACTGGCACCGCACCGGCGAGCAACAGGAGGGAGACTCAGCCGCTGCATTGTTGGAGACGTTCGAGGACGGTGAGTGTTTTGTGACTTCAAGAAACTTATACATCATTTATTCCATTGGTGGCAACCTTCTTTTAAGCAAACAAGTATTTTTAGAAAGTAACGTCGTTGTCTCCTGTAGCAGACAATAAGATAGCTAGTTAGCCATCGGCGCTAACTCCGTGCTCTGCTTGTATTTCGTGCTGCTGTTTCTAACGTTTAGCTCTCAGAAGCTAATACTTCAGTCAGCATGCCGTGTTTTTCTTGTACTTAGAGTGAGTGTTTATTTCTGTTCAAGAATCCCTTTCCACATGCGAAGCCTACTCCACCTCCGTCGCGGAGCCCCCGGCTGCCCTGTCTCCTCTCCAGCACCAGCTCGGACACCGACACCAGCACGTCACAGCAACGTCTTATCACCGGTAAGACACGGTAAACAGAGAGCATGGTTGATTTTCGTATTATTATTACTACAGGTGTAAATGCCTGCAAGCATGATCAGAACAACGAGACCAATGACCAAGAATTGAGGCAGGTGTAAATGCAAACTGTGCAGCAGCCAGCTCAGGAACGCCTGATGAAAGCTACATGTAGCTACAGTGACACATAAACAGAACACATGCAGCTGCATTTATTTTCCATTGATTTAACAAGTAAGTCACTCTAATTAATTTACGTTCTGGTGCGGTGTAGTATTGCAACCATTCTTCTTATAGTCACTAGGTAGCTGTGAAACTGAATGAAAATATACATAAAAATGAGAAAACACAGCTCTTCTTAGCAACTCCAAAATGTGCACAGGATGAAATGAAGTTCACACCACGTCGTTTTTGTTTGTGGTGGAGCAGTTACTGCTTGTGCTTTGGTTAAAGCGAAGAGTGCCAGAAGTTTATTAAAGTATCAAAGACATGATCATGATTGAAAATGGATGGACGGGTGGCTAAACACATCACATCATAGCTGTGGAGTCCTTCCAGCTCCTGGGGACTACAATCTCTCAGGACCTCCTGAAAAAGGCTCAGCAGAGGATGTATTTCCTACGACAGCTGAGGAGACATGGCCTGCCACATGAGCTGTTGATCCAGTTCTACACTGCAGTCATACAATCTGTCCTGTGCACCTCTGGATCAACCACACAGCAGGACAGAAACAGACTACAGCCCATAGTACGGACTGCAGAAAACATCATCAGAGACCCCACTCACCCTGGACATTTGGACTACAGAGCCCTGTACACAAAAATCGCCACTACTGTGTTTATAGCAATTACCATTTTGCTAATGTGTTCATACATTCCAGTCTAGCTGTACATTTCTGTTTATATTGTGTTCTATTTTACTACTATTTCTTTTTCCTCCCTGTTCCTCTTTCTATTGTTTATTTTTTATTATTCTCTTCCATATTCCTAGGATGACACCAACAGCCGAAACCAAATTCTGTGTATATTGTGTACTTACTTGGCCATTAAAGCTGACTCTGATCACTTTTCTGTCTTTGGTCTAGGCAAGAGGAAAGGGGGCCACAGAAAATTGGACCTTCCTAGCGTACTTGTGGAGATGCAGGCTGAGGAGGAGTGGAGTCATGCCCAGCATGATGAGAACATCTGGTTGCTCCTCAGCGAGGCAAGAGAGAATGAAGCTGGCCCAGAATACTGCCTTCAACCAGTCATTCCTGGGTGTGCTGGGGCAGCTGGGGTAGCTGGGTAGGCAGTGGGCAGCCGGCGAGTGTGAGCGAGTCCACCTCCCATAGACTTGAGATTTACAAGTGCTGGTCATATAATTAGAATATCACGAAAAAGCTTGTCTTTGGACAACTGTCAGGTCAGTAGTCTTCCCCATGATTGTGTAGCCTACAGAACTAGGCTGAGAGACCATTTAAAGGCCTTTGCAGGTGTTTTGAGTTAATTAGCTGATTAGAGGTGTCTTCAATATTGAACCTTTCTACAATATTCTAATTTTCAGAGATACCAAATTTGAGATTTTTGTTAGTATTCAGGTATAATCATCAAAGTTAAGAGAAATAAACATTTGAAATATATCAGTCTCTGTGTAATGAATGAGTATAATATACAAGTTTCACTTTTTGAATGGAATTACTGAAATAATGAACAACTTTTTTCATGATATTCTAATTATATGACCAGCACCTGTAGTTGTATATAGTTTTACTTTTAGCCCTCCACTGTAGGAGAGGCCCACCACAGTTTGTACTTTGCACATTGTAAATAGTTTTGATTTTGCTGCTGACTAATAAACTATTTTGTGACTTATGTGATTGCATCATAACTTTTCATTTTGTCTGTTAAGACACTGGTAGGAAAAGAGTCAACAGTCTGAACCAAACAATTCTATATTCCCTAATAATGTATTTGTGTTTAATGGGATTTAACATGTTTTAACACAAACTCCTTTATGGTTCATAATTCTGGTGACTGAATTACACCAAAGCAATACTGATTTATCAAACTGGAATTTTCTTAAAACAGCTGTTTTAATGTTTTGGCGTTTAATTTTTTATTTAATCTTGCTAACCTTCACAAACAAACAATAGCATAGACACATCTACAAAAGTTTATTGTCAGAATTGCATTAAAGAAAACAATAGCGGTCCGGGGACAGAAAAACAGAAGTATAACAAGAAGAATAACTTTGCATGACACGTAGTGCATCAGTGCATCCTGTACATCTCTGCCCTCCTCCTCTACACCTTGTGCTACTGCAGGCTCATGTGCTGCTGCTTCAGGTAAATCCCATGAAGTCTCATCAGAGAGCATCTGAAACACATACACAGCATACATAGTTTAATACCTAATAGCGATAAACTGCAGCCATTACAGGGTCGTTCACAGGACTGATACACGATAGCTAGCGAACTAGCATTAGCTTACCCTTATATGTCGTCTCGTTCATATCCTCTTGTCTTCAGCTTGATACTGCTGTATCGCCTCCCAAACTCTCCTGTGTGTCTCTTGAGTGTTTCGACTCGCCGCTCTCAGCTTTCTCCGACTCTTCTATTACTCTGAATCTGACAGAAAGCCACAGACCGAGCAGCAGGTGTACTATCGCCTCCATGTACATTGTTGCATTGCGTTTGTGTCGCACAAAAATGACGGTAAGGGACTTTCGGGCCACCGTGCTATGACGACTCAAACCACGATGAGGTGGTACTCAATGTAATGGAAAAACAACTAAACCGAGACGAGCCGTGGCGCGCCGAGTAGATGCTAAAGGAAATGCTAAAGGAAAATTTGTCTTGCACCGCATGTATCAACATTTGGGAAAGAGGACCGAGTCTTTAGCGGTTGCTAATAAAGTTTTGTTTTATTGAGTATCCAAACCAACGTAGAGGTGAATAGCGCCACCCAGTGTATCGGAATGTGTTCACAAGCTCTGCGTCAATCCATTATCTGGAATCGATTTGCCTTGACTTGATGTGCAGGGTAACCAATCAGGTGTTAGGATCCGCCCACCGACTTTGACGGGCGAGGTTGACAGATAAAATAAATTCATGATCCACTGCAACGCAAGGACCATGAAATAATTAATTAAATAGTGAAATAATGAAATATGTTTTTTACTTAAAATAATTGTTATTTTAATAAATTAATGACATATTTAATAACACATTTATGTATTTAATTCCAATTTTAATTAATTAATGACATATTTAATGCCAATTTTAATTAATTAATGACATATTTAATGCCAATTTTAATTAATTAATGACATATTTAATGCCAATTTTAATTAATTAATGACATATTTAATTATTTAATGATATATTTATTTAATAACACATTTAAGTATTTCATTCCAATTTTAATTAATTAATGAAATATTTAATTCCAATTTTAATTAATTAATGAAATATTTAATTCCAATTTTAATTAATTAATGACATATTTAATTAATTATTTAATGATGTATTTATTTATTTAATTTTGGCACTTTTAGTCCTCCATAGGGGGCAGCATTTGAGTATGTACTGTTTAACAACGAGGAGGAGCAGAGGTGTGTGGGCATCTTCCAGGCTGGACATCTACTGGAGGGACCACCGGGGTGAGATCAGGGTTAAATTCATACCACTTGGTGTTGTGGATGTCTGAGCTTGTTGGATTTGTACATGCAGGACTGTTGCTACTTAACTGTAGTGAAAACATCACAGTTATATTAACTTAAATACATTTTTACATTAAGACGAAGGAGGTCATGGTCTGACGTGTGCTAGCTTGGAGTGCCTCTATAGAGAAATAAACATTCACATCCATCAAATACTATTTACCTCAATACCAAATTTTGGTTTACAAAATATTTTTAATGGACAAATAGGTTTGTTCTGGCTGGAAATGACAAAAACAAGTGACAAAAGACAGTAAAACATTGTGTTAGAGGTGTTAATGATGAATTTGAACTATTTCTATGCAGTTTCCTTAAAACATTATAGAAAAAATGCAGCATCCAAAAGTAGTCATACTCCTTGAAAATGTTGCAGATTTTCTAATTTGTTAGGGAATTCTGCGATGTCGAGAGACGAATGAGGAGGCAAACTCACTCAGATGGCTTATGTTGAGAATAAGGTTTACTGATATCAGGAGATACAGGTGATACAGCGAGCAACACATTGATGTGAGCACTGGCAGCATCACTCCTGAGGATTCTCTTCAAAATTGGGTACATCAGGAGTTGGGAGGAATGCCATATTTCAATTACGGTCCAATATGGAGACAACTTGTCTGCTCATGAAAGTCAACTAGACCAGGGTTTCTGCAGGGCATTAAAAACCATTAATAGTCATTAACTTGATTTTGTGAAAACTAAGGCCTTAAATGGCATTAAAAATCATTAAATTTGATTCTCAGTGGCGTTAAACATTCTTTCTGCAGTTTTCCAAAAAAAAAATTTATGATAATGATGTAATAATATGTAATTATAGACTGCGATTCGTCAGATATGTGCATCTGCGTAAACATGCCGAAGCATTGTGATAATTGTTCCGGCCAGTCGGGTACAATTGCCAAAAACTGCATGTTTTTAAAGTGGCTGGCAGGCTGGACCAGGCGGCGGAGAGATGGGAAATGGGGAAACGCAAATTCTAGCAAAAATGGCTAGAAAACGTGGAATTCAGAGAATGACTGCAGCCCGTGGGTGGTCAGGGGTGGTTTCTGGATTCAGAAATAGTGAAACGTAGGGACAGTTTTCATAAGAAAATTATCTTTTGCAAAAAAACAAACCTGTGTAATTTGTTGAGTTCACGGTCATGGCATTAAAATTTTTACAGCATAGCATTAAAATGGCATTAGAAAGCATTAAATTTGACTGACTGATTTCTGCAGAAACCCTGTAGACAATATCTAATCTTAACCAGGGTATGTTTTTATTACACCAGTTGTCTTTGCAGCATCTGCCTTTCTCAGGGTCACATTAGAGGCAGAGAAAGCCTGACTGTGCTTCCAGTCTCCGTTTAGGAGAAGCAAATAGGAACAGGGTCAAAGGCGATAACCTGTAGGATCATTTGAGGGGACTTCTATGATTTACAACTCGATTCAAGGTGACTACAGTTGACAGATGCAACCTGCATGATATTCTGGGATGTCTTCAGCTACGAGGAAGACATCCCAGAAATACCTGCGAGGAAATACCTTAGTCAGGGGAAAGAGAGTAATTTTTCCTTCACTTAATTCCAAACGTTTCTGGTAATTTCTACCTTGTTTTACAGCATGTTTGTTGTGATTATTAAAAGATACACACACACACACACACACACACACACACACACACACATACACACATACACACACACACAGTATGAAGTATGAAGATCTAAAACTAGTCTTGAGTAACAGTTATTTACATTTGTCTTTTTTTTGCGACTACAGCTACATCTTCTACAGCTGTTTTCAATTCCATAGTGTATTAGAACGCTCTAGAACATGGTAGACATTATCAGAATCATTTGAAATGGTATAGAAGCTGCAATTTCAAGAAATATGAGTAGTTTTGGACATGGATTTTTGGTAAAAATGTGACAAAATGAACCATTGAAAGAGCTAAAATGTTTTATTGACATCTCTAAGGTCATTTGTTTATGTCATTTCCTGTCAGAACAAACCTGTTAATGAAAGAAAAAATCACTAAACTGAAAATTAGGCACGATTGTGATTAATTTGAGGCTTAACAACACAAGGTCATCTCTATTATCAGCTTCCCTATAAAGTAAAGTGCAAACAAACAGTTGAATAAACTGGAAAAAAAGAATTCCTTAATAAATCCGACTAATTTTAGATCTTCAAACTTCACATAAACTTCACTTTTAGACTTTGAGAGCTTAACAGACTGTGTGTGTGTTTCCAGAAACGTCCACGGGGGGGCGATAGCCACAATAATTGATACCGTGACGGGAACTCATGCGACTCTTCTGTCTGGAACCGTGATGACGGCAAACCTCAACATCAACTACCGCAGGTACACAAACAGCAGCACACAAAACTCTGTCAACAAGCAACAACTGATGAGCTGCATTAAAACTTCCAGTCAAACATAGAAGCAGTGGCTCAGATTACCGACTGAAATATGACAAATCTTACTGATAGTGCTGGTTTATTTGGCTCTGAGGACGATAAACAAAGGCTTTCTGGATGCACAGTCTCACTTATTTATGTGGATAAGTTTAGCTGCATGCAGACTTTAGGGAAAATGCTCGATCCCTCCACAAGACAACATTCAGTCACGCAGCTCCGCCGGAGTCACGCAAGTATCGTGCAGATTGACATTGATTGATGTCACATTGATAATTTATCGCACAATTTAAATATTCAGTCCAGTAATGTCTGTAGTCGCAACAACAACATCACAAGCTCAAACCCAACGGTCTGGTTGGCTTACTGCGGTCAAATAAGGACCCATAGATGTTTGAGTTTGTTGACTGCCAGACGATGTCCTCAACCTAAACGTCCAAAAAACAAAACATAACAAAAAAAAAAAAGTCACAGTGAGGCATCCTTTAGTTATTCTAGTATCAGAAGGCAGCAGAGAATGGTGACCTGCGTTTTTAATCTGTCTTTTAATTGTTTTCATTAAATTATTATTATTGTTGGAGGTTGTGTTTGTTTTTATTTATTTATTTATTATTTATTTATTTATTTATTTAAAATGACTTTATGGTGATTATTCAGATTATTATTACCACTATTAATATTGTTGTTGGTCATGTTTTTTTTGTTTTACATTTTTATTTAAATTAATTAAATTTATTTATATTTTTATCAATTTAATTTATCATTATTTATTATTTAATTATTGTTATTATTACTTATTGTTGTTGTGAGGGTTTTTTCAAATATTTTTAAAAGATTTTTAAATTTTTTTAAAATCAATTTTAAAAAATGATTATTTTGATTACTAATACCACTATTAAGGATGTTATATTGTTGTTTGTCATGTTTTTTTGTTTTACATTTTTATTTAAATCTATTTAAATTATTTCTAATTTCAATTTTTTAAATTGATTTAATTTAATTTTTATTATTATTTTCTTGTTGTGAGTGGTGTTTTTAAAATATTTTAATAGACTCTTTTGAGTTTTTACTTTTAAAATCAATTCAAATAGATAATTGTTGTTATTTTTTTTTTTGGTTTTACAATTTTATTTCAATTTGTTTAATTTATTCATGTTTTTGAATTACTTTTATGTTGTTTTTTTTTAACCTTTTATTTATTTATTTTTTTACACATTTTAGCCTATTTTGTCTGTCTTTTAACACTTTTGTTTTGCTTTATATATTAATATATATTTTTAAAATATGCTGTAGGGCTGAACAACTAATCAAAATCGTAAATGCTGCAATCATGTATACACGTTATGCAGCATGTCGGATCAAGGATTACAACTGTCTTGTCAGTGGTTTTGCAAAGTCATGCTTTTTTCAGTTTGTGACAGTACCACCTTTTTATGGTGGCTCATGCAGAAATTCTCCTTTGCATGTTATAAATCTGTTACACAGTAAATATTGAACTGAAGCCTGACTTCAAGAAATCATATTCCAAAACAAATCACTTCCTCGGATCCTTCCACCCTAGTGTCATGCAGTCTTTTGTTAGACAGCATTTGCATGAAAAGTTCTGCACAAACGCCGTCCGACCGAATGATTGATTGATTGATTGAAGGCTCTGTCAGTCGTATCAGAAAGTAGCGTTTCTTTCATTCTCGGACATTTTGCCCAAACAAACGGTTGTCTCGCCCTCAGCCCCATCCCTCTGGGAGGAACAGTGCACATCGAATCCTCTCTGGACAGGAAGGAAGGAAGAAAAACCTTCCTTTCCTGCAGAGTGACGTCCACCGACGGCTCCAAGCTGCACACGGAAGCAACAGGTGACTTTTAAACACGTTAAAGCTTCTCGTCAGTCACATCCTTCTGCTTGTTCACCGTCGTGTTCGTTCTCTCCTGCAGCTCTGTTCGTGTCCATCAATGTGAGCACAATGCTGCTGGGAGGATGACAACAACAACAACAACAACCTGCCACCTGATCAAACGCGTGTGATCAAATGTGTGTGTGTGTGTGTGTGTTTTTGAATGTGTGAGTATCACTGAGGGAGTAGAGGGAGACAAACACTCCTCTAAATATCGTATCAATATTAATATGTCCTCACTAACATCTCTGTCTGGTCCGTTTACTCGTCTACCTTTTCTTACTGTTACTAACATAAACATATCTAAACCTTATTTATTGAGTCGAATGTTCAAGGTTATTTATAAATTGTTAAAACTTTGGCAGTATTAATGGTTTTATGTTATTCTGGGGCCTTGAAGTGAACTTATTTTTCAAAATGTCTTGTACTTTAATATTTACTTTCCTCTAATCATTATTGACGATTTGTTGGTTTGTCAACAAATAAAAAAGGTTTGCAACGGGAAATAAAAACTGCTTTGGTTTTCTGTTTTGGTAATTATTGTAGGTTTTTTTCTTGAATTAGATGCAGGATTATGTCTATAATTTAGATATTTTATTTTTTAAAAGTATCTGTATAATTAGATTTTTGTCTGCTGTGCATAGACTAAGCATATTTTTTAAAATTAATTTTAAATATTTTGAATATTTTAATATTTTGAAAATAAATATTATACTTTTTACTTTTACACCAGATGTACAGAGACACACACCTTCCAGAAAGTAGGGCTGGCCTGAATAGCAATTTCTGGGCTCCGGATATTCAGCGCCGATTAATGACGAATATCCGAATATTCGGTTCGGATCGTAACATCTGACGAGTCGAATGCCGATCGTGCGACATCGTCCAGCGAGGGACAGGGGAGGGGATGCAGTCCGAATATTCAGATCTCAAATATTTGGATACCATCGTCACGACCGGATATTCGGGTCCAGCCCTACCAGAAAGTTCAACTTTTGTCTCATCAGTCCATAGAATGTTCTCCCAAAGTCTTGGGGATCATTCAGATGTTTGTTTGCCAAAGTAAGATGAGCCTTATGTACTTTTTAGCTAACAATTGTTTTTGCCTTGGAACTCTGCTGTTGATGCCATTTTTGCCCAGTCTCTTCCTGATTGTTGAGTCATGAACACTGACCTTAACTGAGGCCAGGGAGGCCTGCAGGTCTTTAGATGTTGTCCTGGGTTCCTTTGTGGCCTCCTGGATGAGTTGTGCTGTGCTCTTGAGGTAATTTTGGTCGTGAAGGTTCACCAGTGTTCCATGTTTTCTCCATTTGTGGATGATGACTCACCGTGGTTCGATGGAGTCCTGAAGCTTCAGAAATGGCTTTGTAACTCTTTCCAGACTGATAGATGTCAATTGTTCTTGAATTTCTTTGTATCGCAGCATTTTGTTGTAGCTTTTTGAGATCTTTTGGCCGACTTCATTTAGTCAGATAGATTCTGTTTCAGTGATTTCTTGATATGGAGGTAATCAGGTTTGGGTGTGGTCAGTGAAATTGAACTGGCTTTCCAAAGAATGTTATTACCCACAGTTAATTCATGATTTAACAAGGAGGGGAATTAGTTTTTCACACAGGTTTGGATAGCTTTTTTCCTTTAAAATATTAAATCAATATTTAAAAACTGCATTTTGTCTTCACTTTGGTTATCTTTGTCTAACATTTAAATTTGTTTGATGTCTTAAATATGTAAGTGGGGGAAATTATCAAAAATATGAGAACTCGAGAAGGGGGCAAATACTTTTTCATGGCATTATATATATATTGATAATCTCTAGTTTGAGCTCTGAATTTTTGTTGCACAGTAGTTTCGTGCTTCTTACAGTTTTTAGTTTTGATTTCCATGTGTGGGTAGTTAGCTGTTGCCCCACACTGTGGTGGATGTGGTTGTATCTGAATATGATTTACATGCCATGAGAATATTGTGACTTCTGATGGAAGTTCAAAGCATCATGATGGCGGTTACTGTCTTGTTTTTCGGCCGGTTCGTCTCCTTCGCATTTTGTTTTCTGCCTTCAGACTTGACTGAGGCGCGCCACAGTGTGCCAGAATAAGTAACGCCATTCCACATCACAGAGATCTGAGCCGACCACGACTCTGAAAATCTAGATTTATGAGCAACACCTGAAAATATGTAGAGGACTGCTTTAGATTAAACACATATGGTACTGACTGTAGGTGGAAAACACCGTCTGCAGTATGAGTCCATATTTGATTCTGGTGTAACATTGATAAGGTTTGCATTGTGTTTGACTTGTCAGTGTAAGAAATATGTGAGTTTTTGTCAACAAGGATGTGATGTAAAAAAGTCAAAAACAACATAGAAATGGTTATCCAGCCAGTAACCCAGCCAGACATTAACACGAACATCTTAAATGCAATAGTAGCTGCATTTTCTGCAAAGATCTGCAACAATTTCAAGGTGAACTGCATCATTTTGGAAGTGGTATTTTTAGTAAAATGTACAAAAGCAACATAAAAATGGTTAAAGTTCATCTTTAACATCTCTAACGATGTTTTACTGTCTTTCGTCACTTGTTTATGTCATTTCCATCAGGAATTAACAGAAACATCTTAAATACAATAGTAAATGCAACAATTTAAAGGCAATATGCATCATTTTAAGCATGGCATTTTCAATAAAAAGATACAAAAACAACATAGAAAGAGTTAAAATTCATCTTTAACATTTGTCACATTTTGTCAAACTGCCCACGATCCAGCCAGTACTTCGGCCAGAAATGAACATGAACATCTTAAATGCAATAGTAGAAATTGTTTAAATGAATCTTTAACATCTCTAACACAACGTTTTACTGTCTTTTGTCACTTGTTTATGTCATTACAGCAGAAATTAACAGGAATATCATAAATACAATAGTAGCTGCAACGATTTCAAGGTGATATGCATCATTTTAAGCATGGCATTTTCATTTAAAACGTACAAAAACAACATAGAAATGGTTGAAATTCATCTTTAACATGCCTAATACGATGGTTTACTGTCTTTTTCTCACTTGTTTATGTAATGTCCAGCTCAATACAAATCAAAATCTGACCATTCCTTGCCTCATTTTGCTAAACTGTGCACCATCCAGCCAATAAAACCATCCTACTTTTAGTTTTAGCTAAAATATCAAATAGATGAACCACATTTGTTGAGACGGTGATTATTTAACAAACATTACAAATAATTCTGCTGAATTTAAGAAACATTTTCTGCATGTTTCCTGCCACTTTGAGTCTCTGATGAATCCTTTGTGATGAAATCCTCTCGTGTCTTCGGCGTGCAGCTCTGCGGTGTTTATTAACTGCTGTACAGGAAATTAATGTGACAGCGTTTGCAAGTTTTTGTTTTTCAGCAGTCAATTATTGGTCGCAGCTATGTGACCAAATACACACTTTTAGCTGCATTAGCCTCGAGTTCTCACGCAGTTTGGTGTGATGTGTGGTTTCTGAGTGCATGAGGCTGATCACAGCAGACCTGGTGGTCCTCTGAGGGCCCCTCACATCTTTAACCTCAGTAAAGTTGCAGATGGAAATGCTGCATTAGCTTTAAAAACACAGTGTGAGTGAGTGTTTTCTCCTTTCCCCCGAAGAGTCATGTGGTCAAGTCGGGTTTGAGGAAGCTGGTGGGAGGCGTCGTTTTCCACTTTCAGTTAAAACCACCTGCAACAAGCTTCTGTCCACGGGCTCAGGGTTTTTTTAATGAGACAGAAGCAGTTTCACAACCCTCTCATTATGTGATGAAATAGGCTGAATTCATCATAGAAATTTACCTTTAACACAGAGGAGTCAAAAGCCTCCATTACTGATCTGTATGTAAAAGAAAGTGGACACATTTTTAAATATTTTAGTTGCTTTATTTACCTAGTAATATAATTGTTGCTGTTGTTGGTTTGTTTTAACTTTTTTAATTAATTTTATTATTTATTATATATTTATTTACACATTTTACTTGTCTGTCTTTGACACGTTACTTTTAATTTTTTTCCCTATATATTTATTCAGTAAGGCTGAAACGTCTCAATTTGAACTCGCAAAAGCTGCAATCAGGCCTGATTCAGGATTTATTTTTTTATGTTTTTACACATTTTAGTCTATTTTTTAATACGCTCCTTTTTAAATTTAAAAAAAAAAAAATTTATCCTGTAGGTCTGATTAAGGATTGTTTTGTCGATTTATTTACACATTTTAGTCTAATTTGTCTGCCTTTTAGCACTTTAAAAAAAATGTATCTTTTAGTACGAAACTATGAATTCTAATAAAATCGGTTTCAAATTAAAATGGCAAAAGCTGCAGTCATGCCTGATTGAGGATTTGTTTTCTATTCATTTACACATTTTAATCTAATTTGTCTTTTAATATTTCACTTTTATTGATATATTTATCCTGTAGGGCTGAATTATTGATTAATTTCAAATAAAAATTGCAAAATCTGCAGTCATGTCTGATCCAGGATTTATTGTATTTCTCTGTCTTCAACACTTTCGATTTTTTTTTTCTCTGTATTTATTCTGTAGGGATGAAACAGTTGATCTCAATTTTAGGATTAGGTTTGGGATGCTATAGATACAATACATATTTCACTATTTACATTTTAATTTGTTTCCATTCCTGTCTCCTCTCTGCTCAGTGTAAACACTGCCTGCAGTTCAGCCGAAAATTTTCAGAATTTTTGTTATGTGACTGTTGAGTGCAGATGAATCAGTCATGGTTTTTAAATTGCACCAAAGATTGCAGATTTTTTTGTTTTTTGACTGAATCTGGGTAATAAAAGCAATTTATTTTTGGCGATTTTTTTATTTATAAATGTAGAATAACATGATTTTGGTGAAATACATCGATTTTAGACTTAGGTTTGGTTAAATTTACCAGATGGAAACATCACATCTTGGAATGTAAAATCAAGGGTAGGTGAATAGCAGAAAATGTGACAACAATTCTTTCTGTTTTTTAAAGTTTCTGGCTCTGATAAATGGTGTACTTTCTTTGAAAATAACATTCAGAGGGTTAATATATGTATGCATTGACAAATAGCTACTACTTTTACTTAAACATATGAAATTTTATTTTGTAAAGGACTTAGTTTAGTGCAGTACTGTTTATAAAAAGCAATAAAATCGCTGCTAATAATAGCACACAGCATCAAGATACCACATATTTAAATTATTTGTTAGTTGCTAAAGCAAGTTTAAATAGGAGAAATTCTGAAGCTCTCTGTAATTTGCACGTTTATTAGAGTCCTGCTGTTTTCATGGGTGATTTAGTTACAAAAGTCTTCAGCTGGAACCACAAATTATTTGATTTTTACTGTAAATATCAGCTTGAAACAACAACTTCCGCTCAGAAAGCTTATCAGCCCTGTGGACTTATCATGGTTAAACAAAGAAACCTGACAGGATGGTGTCTTTAGGAGGCTTATCTCATCACTTGTTTTCAATATTACTTTACCTTAAATATTATCTTTTTCACTTGTTTATCTAAGAATAGAGATCTTGTTACTGCAGGCTGATTTATTTAGTAGAATATTCTGTCAGTATCGTGCTAAAATAGTACCAGAAACTAAAATAATGAAACACAACCTCTTGTTTATGAGGATATCGACAGTTGTTGAGACAAAAAGTGCAGTTTAGAGTCTGCTAACTTGCAAAGCACAGATTTTTTAAAGTATTTAGATTAAATGATTAACTGACTGCTCTAAACCTATGGTTTCACCCCAACAAACATGCTGATCCTGCAACATAATAGCATTATTTTATTGACGGCCTGCCACATTGTTGTTCTGCAACACGTATTAGAGCCTTAAGTAGCAATGCAGCATGGTAAACAAGAACAATGTTTGAACATCAGGATAATGTGCTTAAAATTATGGCAGAA
Source organism: Amphiprion ocellaris (assembly GCF_022539595.1). Classification (NCBI taxonomy): domain Eukaryota; kingdom Metazoa; phylum Chordata; class Actinopteri; family Pomacentridae; genus Amphiprion; species Amphiprion ocellaris. The sequence continues at coordinate 4,855,416 of NC_072774.1, read as the reverse complement.
CATATTATTTGAGATTTTAATGATGCTTTGTGTCTGATATCAAAGTTCAATTACCTGGTTTTAACGTCCTGAAATGACATCTTTTCCTTTTCCTTCATTTAAAAAGGCAGAGTCTACAAATATATTACTATTATTCATTTCAAAGGTTTACAGCACCTCACTGTAGGAACAATGCAATTTTCAGATTTACACATTACACTTAAGTTGCCAAATGGACCATCACTGACTTCCAAACTGCACAGCGAAGCTCAGACATCTTAAGCAAGTAACACAAAACATGTTTATGAATGGAGGAGGTCTTTAGATGCAGTTAAACCCAAAATTATTCATCCTAATGTCAAATTTTGCCATTTTTTTATTTGATCAATAAGTTTCTTCTGGCAGGAAATGACATGAACAAGTAACAAAAGACAGATTGTTGCAGATTTTTGAGAAAATACACCTTCTGTCTCATTCCAGATGTTCCAGGTCATTTCTACCATGTCAAACAGAGTTCTAATACACTATGAACTGGGAACAACTTATGCAGTAGTTCCCTAGTCAGTTCCAAGTCACGACTGAACAAAGAGCTCAGTGAGGACCTCTAGTTGCACATTGTTGCTGCTCATAAGACGTTTAAAGGCTATAAAGTCATATCCAAGTGTTTTCAGTGTCCACAGATTGAAGTATGATGAAAAAGTCCAAGGAGTTTCACACTAAAAATACTAAAAATAAATGCTTAAAATGATTTATACTCCTTGAAATTGTTGCAAATTTGAGACAAAATGAAGCTTCTATGTCATTTCAAATGTTCAAGAGCTGTGGAGTGGAGACTTTTATGCTGGAAAAATGTCTAAATTCTGCAAGTGTCTCATCAGCATACGTGGAAACTATCTAGTGCCAATGAGACAGTGTCTAAAAATAGTTATACTCCATGAAATTGTTCCCAGTTATTGGAAAAACGCAGCTTTTATTTCATTCTAAATGTTCCTGGTAATTTCTACCATGTTCTAGAGCATTCTAATACATTATAAACTTCTACAGTCAGGTCTAAGTCATGACCATGAAACCTAAGATCTCAGTGAGAACCTCCAGCATCACATTGTTGCTGCTCACAAGATGTTTAAAGTCTATAAAATCAGATCCAAGTGTTTTCAGGATCCAGTGTCCACAATTTGAAGCCTGATGAAAAAGTCCAAGGAGTTCCACACTGTGAAACATGTCAAAGGGCTGCTAGGAAGACAGATGTGAGCCCTGCACTGGAAGAATGGTAGAGGACAAGAAGAATCCAAGGATCAGCACCAAGAGCATCCTGATGAATGTGAGCAGTTCTGGTAGCAACATGTCCATCAGACACTCCATCAGACCAAGAACAAGGCTGGTCTCCATGGATCAGACCAAGGAGGACTCCACTTCTCCAAGACAGACACACTAAAGCTCAGCTGGACCTGCAGCACTTCTCTACTCACTTACTGCTCAGTTACAAGTCATGTCTGAAGGAAACGGCATCATGAGAAAAGAGGAAACATGGAGATTGTGGAGGAGAACATCAGGCAGTCTGCAGAAAAACTGCTCCTTGGGCAGCATTGGAGCTTCCAACAAGACAATGATGTGAAACATGGAGCCGACGTGGTGAAGAAATGGTGAAGAGAAAACAATGAGAAGATGTTGGAGCGTCCCAGCCAGAGTCCAGACCTGAATCCATCCAGAATGTGTGGAGGAACTGAAGAGCAGAGTGATGGAGAGGAAGCCTTCAAAGAGCTGGAGATGGACACTTGGAGGAACTAAATCCCAGTGGAGACCTGCAGAAACACTGTTAGACACTAGAACTACTGATGTGGAGGAAAATAAAGACTTTGATGATGATTACTGAAAGAGGGGATAAATATTTTTGGCAAAAAATGTAGAACATTTGATCATCTAGTCACTTGTTAATATAATTTGCAACCAGAATAAACCAACTGATCAAATAAAAATTCACTATATCTCAATAATTTTGGCTTTAATTGTAAACATAGTGGATTGAGTTCAGTGTTTGGCTCCTAAATATAAAGTTAAATAAGTGGGACATAGAAAAAAACTAAATTAGAAACTCAAAATGAAGTTTCTCCTCAGTTCCAACCTGCACTAACATGAACTGTCCAGCATGTGTGTCTGTCTTAGAGGAACATTCACCACAATGATGTAAACCGAGAAGATGTATGGATTATTCATCGTTTTCTTTGTGTCTTCCTGCCTCAGTTTAAATGAAGCATTGCATTAAATAATCCCTCCTGCATATATTTATATATTGCATGTACAGGTGCCTTTCAAAAAGCCACTATAATAACCTTTAAAATGATTTTTTATTATATTTAAACATGTTCCTGTTTGGCTCAGACGTCGCCGGAATCTCACGTCTCCTCTCTGCGTTATTTCCTCGATTAGTGTGGCGGAAATTTGTGGCAGCAACACGGGATTATATTTCTCAACTGAGCACTTCAAAGCAAAACCCGATCCGCTGCTATTACGTAACAGCCGGTGACATAACTCCCTCCAGCCCCGGGACGGTCAGGGCGCACGGAGAGCGCACGGAGGGTTGCTCCAGCTGCACTCTCCGCGCTGCTGCCGCCGCCACGGAGGGGAACCGACTTTATTCCAAAACAAGAGGAGGCGTTGAATAGCCGGCGGAGAGGAGAAGGATGGAGCTCGTGGAGAAGTGAGGAGAAAGCGGGACGGACCGGAGATGGCCGTGCATGTTTTCAAATGCCTGCGCCGGCCCGGGCGTTAACGCAGCCAACAGGTAGTTTGTGCTGCTGCTGCTGATTCAGAATCGGTTTCAGGCGGAGTTTTAACGCCTTTCTCTGTGTGTTTGTAAGCGAGGTGAAGTGTGAAAGTGTGCAGGAGAGTTATGGAATATGAGGAGCCCGACGCGCCCCCCGCTGACGTCCCCATCAGAAGAGGTGAGACGCTTTTTACGCACCGCATCCACACACTGCTGCTGCTGCTGCGCAAGTGCGGAGCTTCTGCAGGAAAACGTGCAGCTCGTTCGCTAGTTTTACCTTTAAATTGTGTTATTTTGTGTTTTCACGTCCCTCCTTCTATCACACTCTTGTTTAGCACCCACCCCTTCCTGGAGCACTCTTTATCTCATTATTTTCACCTTTACTGCTCCAGTCGACCAGAGCTGCAGCGATTAATCGACTAATTGTCAACTGTTGAATTGGTCACCAATTTTTAATAATCAGTTCATTTGTAGGCTGTTTCTATGCTGTGTTTTTATTTGCATTTTCAAAAGGCCGGCTAGTAGAACTGCAACAATTAATTAACCAACTCAATTCGATCAGTTTGAGATCAGTTAATCTGTAGCTGTGTTTCTACACTGCGTTTTTATTTTTTATTTTGAAGCAAACGCTTAAAAAAACTTCCTATAGTAGCGAAAAAAGTAAAATAATTTATATACTAAACAACTGATTGATTAATTTTTACACTGATTTGTAGAGTTGTATTGATTAATCGCTAGTTATCAACTATTTTGCTCATGGTATAACGATTCTTTACTTCTGGCTTCTTAAACTTGAATATTTTCCGGTTTCTTTCCTCCTCTGTGACAGTATATCTTTGTATAGTGGAAATAAATGTTAATTACATCCCGATTAGATATAGCATTACTGTTATATTAAGCTAGAGGAATCTAAAAAGATTAGTTGATTAGTCGATAAGTGGATTAGAGCTGCAACAATTAATTGATTGATCACCGAGATGTCAACTATTAAATTGGTAGTCATCTACTCTGACAATCAGTAAAGTCTTGGCTGTGCTTTTATGATATAGTTTGATTTCCATTTTGAAAAGGCTTTAGAATTACAGCAATTAGTCCAACCGACTAATCATCAACTTTTAAACTGATTAGTTTGAGATCTTTTAATCAATAGCTGTGTTTCTACACTGTGTTTTTATTTTTATTTTGAAGCAAAAGCTTAAAAAAACTCCCCATGGTGGCAAAAAAGTAGAATAATTCATACACCAAAAAACTGATTGATTGATTTTTAAGCTGGATGGTAGAGCTGCATGATTAATGCCTCAGTTGTCAACTATTTTGGTAATCGGTTAATCAATTCTTTACTTCCAGCTTCTTAAACGTGAATATTTTCCGATTTCTTTCCTCCTCTGTGACAGTAAACTGAATATCTTTGGATTGCTGCTAGGAATCATTACTGTTAGGAATCTGAAAAGATTAGTTGATTAGTCGATAAGCGGATTAGGGCTGCAACAATTAATTGATTGATCACCTAGATGTCAACTATTAAATTGATAGTCAACACTTTGATCATCAAGCTGTGTTTCCATTATATATTTTTATTTGCATTTTGAAAAGGCTGGCTAGAAGAACTGCGACAGTCAACCGATTAACCGACTGTCAGTTGTTAAACTGGTCAGTTTGTGATCAGTTAATCGGTAGCTGTTTCTACAATGTGCTTTTATTTTGAAGCAGCAAAAGCTTAGAAAAAAACCCCATGGTGGCAAAAAATGTAAATTATTGATATACCAAACAACTAATCGATTAACCGAGAAAACAATGAAAGTAATCGTTACTTGTACCCCTCAAAAAAGGTTTTTACGCTGGCTTGTAGAGCTGCATCAGTTAATCAATTATTCGCTTAGTTATCAACTATTTTGGTAATGTTTTGATATATATATGGTTTGAATCGACCAAACAACTAATCAAATATTTGAAAAAACAATCCCCAATAAAAGAATATTTAGTTGCATCCCTAAAAATGTTTTTGGGCTGGCTTGTAGAGCTGCACTGATTAATGATTAACCGAATAGTTGTCAGCTGTTAAACTGATCAATTTGAGATCAGTTAATCAATAGCTGTGTTTCTATAATGTGCTTTTATTTTGAAATTAAAGCTTTAAAAAACTCCATATATTGACAAAAAAAAAATTTATATGCTAAACAACTAGTTGATTAACTGAGAAAACAATGAAAATAATTGTTACGTGTATCCCTCAAAAAAGGTTTGTCGCTGGCTTGTAGAGCTGCATCGATTAATCAATTAATCACTTCATTATTGATTATTTTGGTCACGGTTTGATATTTATATGGTTTGAATTGACCAAGAAACTAATCAAATTAAAAAAAAAAAAAAAAAAAACAATGCCCAAAGAAAAGAATCTAAGATTGCATCCCTAAAAATGTTTTTGTGGTGGCTTGTACAGCTGCATCGATTAGTCAATTAATCGCTTAGTTGTCAACTATTTCGCCAAACGGTTAATTTTTAACATGAACATTTTCTGGTTTCTTTCCTCCTCTGTCACAGTGTATCTTTGGATTGTGTTATTTTTTGTTAATTACGTCATTTTTAGATACAGTTTAATTAAGTTAGAGAAATCTGTAAAGATTAGTTGATTAGTCAATAAGCAGATTAGAGCTGCAACAGTTAATTGATTGACTAGATGTCATTCATTACATTAATCACCAGTAAAATTTGAAAACAGCAAAATTTGATTAAAAAAAAAAAAAAAAAAGCCCATTTGGAGAAAAAAAAGCTTTACACTTGCTTGTAAAACTGCAACAACTGAAATTATATATCAGTGAATCATTTTGAGCATTTTTTTGAGAAGAAAAAAGTCCAGATTCTATTTTTCACTTTACAAACTAACAGATTTGGCAGATTCATATGGGAGTAAATCCAAAGAGAATCAATACAATTATTACAAATAGGGCTTTAGACTCCAATTTTACTCTTTCTTTAGGTAAAAAGATGGAAATTTTAGACTTTTTCTGTGTATTTTTCTGTGCAGTTTGAAGTCTTGCATTAGAAAAAATTTATGTACATGGCAGCGTTTGAAAAAACGCCCCAGATGTTGCAAAATTATTCTCCTGCGATTAGTTGATCAACTGCTTTAATTGAAAAACATCCAAATACTGTGATTGCAGCTTCTAAAATGTGAATGTTTTTGGTTTCTTTCCTCCTCTGTGACGATAAAGTGAGTTTTACCGACCAAACAGCTGATTGATTAAAGCATGAATCGGTGAAAATGACGGTTATCTGACTGCTCCTGGCCGTCCCTTAGCTCTCATCCAACTTTACTCCAGTAACCCTCGTCATCCCGCTCACCGCGGTGGCTAAAGGCGCTGTGAGTGGGTAAGAATAACAGTAAGCCGGGCTAATCCGCGGGGATTAGCTCTTACTTTTGCGTCTGTTTCTGGTCAATGCTTTTCTATTCAGAGCCTCTGCATGGCTATAATCAAACTGTTGGCCGTGGCTGCAAATAAGACGTCTTGTCCCTCTGCCACAGAGACCCACTGCTCAGCTTTCCTACTAACGCTCTGCACGGTTTGTTGGAGTTTACGCCGCTGCAACAAGTGCATGAACACCACTGTCTGGATTTAACCATTTCAGGCTTAAAGTCACCACTTTAAGCTCTTATCTTGGTCATTTTAAAGAGGCTGTAGCTTGTTTTTTTAAAATCAGAGCAGCAAAGAAAGCATCAAAAAGTTGTAGAGAGCAATGATGGCTTGATTTGAGGCATTTATTTATTTATTTAAAAAAGTCTAAATTCTCTGATTGCAGCTTCTTAAATGTGGATATTTCTAGTTTCTTTCCTCTTCTATGACAATAAACTTGAACAGCATCAGCCAATATATCGCTATCAGAATTTCTGATTCCCTAAGTATCAGGCGGTTTCTACTTTGAAAATCTCTATTTCAAATACAAAAATATGACAAAGTCACGGCTAAATATTGAATTGTTTGAGATTTAGTTGCCCACAATGTATAAATAAACTCAATACATCATGAATAAAACTACAACAATTAATTGATTAGTTGTAAATTTGCTAAATTCTGTGATTGCAGCTTTTTAAATGTGAATATTTTCTAGTTTCTTTCCTCTTCTATGACAGTAAACTATGGGTTGTGGACAAAACAAGACATTTGTCATCATCAGTCATCAACATTTTTCACTATTATCTGATATATATGTAAACAATATTGGCCAATATATTGATACCAGGATATCTCATTCCTTAAAATCGGGAGTAGTAGTCAGTTTCTACTTTGAAAATCACAACTTTAAATACAGAAATGTGACAATGTCATGGCTAAATGTTGAATTATTAGAGGTTTACTTGCCCAACAATGTATAAATAAGCTCAGTGCATCAATAATAGAACTACAACATTTAACTGATTAATTGTAAAATGACTAAATAATCTGATTGCAGCTTTTAAATGTGAATATTTTCTAGTTCCTTTCCTCCTCTAAGACAGAAAAGTGAATATTGTTGGATTAGTCATGATCCCAGCCATTATTTTCTTGATTTAAAGGTGAATCTGTTGGTCTATAAAATGTCAGGAAATAGTTTTAAATGTTCATTTTGTCTTCAGATAGTGTTTTTCTTCACCAGCAGTCTAAAGATATTCAGTTTAGTGTCATAACAGCTAAGAAACCAGCAGATTTACGCCCCTGAGACGAAAGCAGCAACGATTAACCGGATAAACGGTTTAAGTCATTCCTAGAAAACGCATTTCCAGCTTCTTCAATGAGAATATTTTCTGGTTTCTTTGCTCTTTTATGACAGTAAACTGAATATCTTTGGGTTCTTGTGGATGAAATAAGACATTTATGATTTTGGATTTCACAAAAGAAACTATTGATATTTTATTAAACTGAACAACTAATCAATTAGTTGCGAACAATTTTGGATTTACTGCATGTTTTTATGTACATTTTGAAGTCGCCTATAGCATTAGAATTAACTGTAGCAGCAAAATTTTGAAGAAATGTTCCCAGATTTGCAAAAATGTTGACGATTAATTGATTAATCACATTGTGATCAACTGTTTTGGTAATCCCTTTCATTAATTAAGAAAAAAGAATCAAATTTCTCTGATTGCAGCTTCTGAAATGTGAATATTTTCAAGTTTCTTTCCTCCTCTATGACAGTAAACTGAATATATTTTGACTGTGGACAAATTAAGACATTTATCATGTTGATAAATAATTCATAGACCAAACAACTGAATAAGAAAATGATCCACAATGAAAATATTCAGTAATTGCATCCCTAAAAAAGTTTTTATGCTCACATGTGGATCTCGTCAAGATCTAGCAACATTCACTATGATGATAATTGCAGATTTTTTATTTTAGCCATTATATTAAGAGAAAACATGTTTCATATTATGATATTGTTGTGCTTTTGCATGTTTTTCAACTTAACATTCCAGCAAAAGAGATATGTTTTCATAATTTGTAGAGGAAACCGTGTGGAATTTTGCAATATCAGAACCATTGAGGTAAAAAACTGTAGATGTTAAATGCAAAATGGAAATAAAAGTCATTATTTTATTCACTAAAATGCACAGAATCCTACATGCAGAGGTGGAAAAACACACGGAGGAATATTTTCTGTTCTGTTTCTTCCAATTTATTCGATTCATTGTGCAACTAACGATTATTTTTAATGCTGATTAATCTGTTTATTATGTTTTTTGGTAAATCTATTAGTTGTTTGGTCTATAAAATGTCATAAAATGGTGGAAATGTCAGTGTTTCCAGTCGAAGATGATCGTGTTTTATCCACAACTCAAAGATATTCAGTCTACTGCATATTTTTATGAATGTTTTGAAGCATCAGAGTTCATTGTAGCAGCAAAATTTTGAAAAAACTTTCCCAAATTTCTAAAAATGTTGGTGATTGACTGATTGATTGCGTCGTTGTCAAGTATTTGGGTAATCCAGTTGGTAAATTAAAAAAATAAAGCCTAATTTCTCTAATTGCAGCCTCTTAAATGTAAAGATTTTCAGTTTCTTTCCTGCTCTTTTGCAGCAAACCAAATATGTAGTTGTATTTTTTTAAACTGTTAATGTTCACCTGTAGCATCATTTGCTATAATAATACTTGCAGATTCTTTATTTTAGCCCATATATGAAGAGAAAATATGTTTCATATGATGAAATTGATGGGCTTTTATATGTATTTCACCTTAAAATGCTGTTTTCATAATTTGTGGGAAACCCTGCAATATCAGAACCATGATGGTGGAAAACTGTGTGTTTAGTGCTTAAAGTAAAATGAAAGCCACATGAAGTGCCAAATATCCTACATGAGGGGTGGAAAAGCATGTAAAATGATATCATGGAATTGCGTATCGACAACACACTGTTCCTGACATATTTTGCATCCATTTTATATGCATTTTAAGGTATTTGCATGCCATTTTATGTTAAAATAACTCGTGAAATGGTTATGGTTGGGGCTAAATATTAGGATATAGAGATGATCTGTCGCAAAAGATGCTCCAGTAACTTTGTGTGTTATAAACATGCTTTTTTTATGATACCAGTTAGAACCAAGAAAATATTTGGCCTCTCCAGCCTCCATTTACCCCAAAAACAAGGTGCCCCTAAAGGCCACTTTGCTCTGTTGCCCCTTCATTCATCGGGCTTTGAAGGTTAAATCAAGTAAAGCTCAGACTGAGGGGTCTTCTTTTATTCTAGAGGTGGGAGAAGAACCCTTTTCTCTTCTTCTTTATTTAGCCCTTATATCAAGATCTCATATTATGAAACTGTTTTTGCACGTATTTCATCTCAGAATGCTGGCAGTTGTGATTTTTTTTTCACAATTTGTAGAGGAAATTGTGTGAGACCTGGCAATATCAGAACAACAATTGTGGGAAAGTGTGTGTACTTACTGCTTAAAAGAAATAAAAGTCACATGAAAAGTGCAGAACATCCGACATGCACAGGTGGAAAAACATGTTGCATACAATTAGCATACCACTTTGGACTTATTTTGCACGTCATGTCTATACATTATAAGGTTTTTGCGTGTGATTTTGTGTTAAAATAACTTGTGAAATGGTTATGATTTGGGTAAATATTAGGATAAAGAGGTCATCTATTGCAAAAAATGCTTTGCAGTTACACGCGAACATGATTTTTCATGACACCAGGCTAAATCAGGGAAATAATGGCCTTTCCAGCCTCCATTTACCTGAAAAACAAGGTGCCCCCAAAGACCACTTTGCCCTGTTGCCCACAAGAGTCGCAAAGTTCATCCATCAGGCTCTGAGTAAAGCTCACTGAGGCATCCTTTTTTATTCTAGCGGTGGGAGAAGAACCCTTTTCTCCAGTTCATGTAAGAGGATCACAGTCACACTTTGTCCCATTCAACTTTAAATAAATTATACTAATAGTTTATTTGCACGTGTTTTGAGACTGAATCTATAATTTATGTTGCCTGTTAAATGATAAAAAATGATGAAACTGTCCACATGGAGGTTGTTCTTTTAAAGAGTAACTCATACAGAACCAAACTGTGTTCCCTCTCTGTGCATAAAGCCATTCCTTTGTCTTTAATCGAGCGTTTTAATGGCGTTATGTAACCGTTAGAGAGAACAGGACGGACTGGAGAGGGATCAGACACCATTCAGCCTTTATTTTAGGTGTATTTGTCATGCATATTTACACATATCTGATTTGGAATTTAATTAATAGAGAAAATGTAACTGTGTTAAGCTACATGTGCTGTAATGTTGGTAGTCTGCGGACACAGATACAGGATTTTATCTTGCACACAGCAAAATCTGCATGTTCTTTTTTAAAATCTTCATGTTCTTTATATTTTTTCAGTTATTCCACTGTTTTCCACCAAAACACCAAATCCAATTCCTGGTCTGTGGGAATCTACTTCGCAATCAAACAGATTCTCATTCTGAAAAAGGTTAAAATTATCATCTTGCATATTTTTCTGCCTTTCTATGTTGGTTTCATTGCAGAAAAACATTTGATTTGTACATAAAAATAGACTTAAACCTCACTGTCCTGCTTTCATGCTCTGCAACCCAAGGAGGGTAAAATGTGTAAAAAACAAGACAGTTATACCAAATATGGATGAAATTTGAGGGAAACTTAGTCGCTTTATTGATAATTCAAGAAACCAGCAGCATATTAAACATACAGAACATACAGAAATAAGGGGGGGATATAGAGATAAAACTAAAATATAAAGGCATAATTATGTACAGAATGTTTAAACTAAAGCTAAAAGACTGTAGATGGTGTGAAAGTAGGCAGAAAAATAAGAAATTTGGGGAAATTTTCACATAAATACAGTGAATACTGCAGCCTTGTACCTACAGCGCCACCTTCTGATGAAAAAGTTAAGATAAATATATAAAAATAAAAGTACAAAAACTTAAAAATGTACAAGTAGAGAGTGCAATAGATAATAATAGAGTTATAATTGTGTTATTGCACAGAAAAGTATTAGCGTAGATCTATAACCAATCAGAAACAGGTTTGCGCGGGACATTGCTCAAAGTGAAGCATAATTAGCCTTTTTTTAATGAATTGTTTTATCAAAAATCACTTTAATAAATACTGATAATCAGAAAATTGCAGAATTTTGGATCAGATATTCTGTTTCCCTGATGTATATTGTAGTTTTTAGTGATTTCACCCAACATAAACCTTGAAAAACACACTTTCCTCCATGATTTGAGTTTGTTAGACGGTATAGATGGAGAAGCAGCTTATTGTCTTTCATGCAGACGTTATTTTGCATAGTTTTACATTCAGCCTCAGTATTCGGCCTCCTCTCTGGCTTCACTGCTGTTATGTAACACCATGTTAGTGAGAGTTTTCTGATGGGAGCTGCTCATGTTTGTGCACCATCGGGGTCACGTTTGGTGGCAGGTTTAGGTGTGTCCACACCACGTCGCCTTCACAGATGTTTGCGTTAGATTGTTTTTCCACCGCCAAGCCGCCGACCACAAGTGCTTTTTTCCACTCTGCTGCGAAGGTCGCTGTAATAATCTAAAATCAGTCACTTCATGAATGGCAGCGGTGCAAAGTGTGTCACAGGTGGCTTCTAATCTGACTCATTTTTGAACTTTAGTCTTTTTGATGTGTGTGAATGTGAAGTTTATCGTCCAGTTAAGAGCAAAACTTGCAAGTTGTGTGTATCACAGGACTGAGATTACTGCATCAGTCGTTTTATGGTTGATTAATCGAGACGTTAGCTGCTTGTTTGAGCTATAAAATGGTGAATGTCATGTTTCATCCAAAGATGTTCAGTTTGCTTTCACAGAGGAGGAAAGAAACCGGAATACTCACATTTAAAAAGCTGAAATCACATAATTTAGCCTTTTTTAAATTAAAAAATGACCCAAAGTTGTCGATTAATATGTGAGAAGTAGTCGCTACAAAAATGAAATGCTCTCAACAAAGTGACAGCCAACTGTGACTTGTAACTGTAAATATAGATCATAAAGATTCATATCGATTGATTTATTAGTTGACTATTGATTGAGTAACTGATTGATCGTTGCAGTTTTAGGTATAAAAACTTCCTGTTAACTTTTTCTTATGTGATGCTTCAAAATTTGGATAAAATATGTTTTAGAAACACGGCTGCTGCAAGCTAAAATTCTTCATCTTTTTACTTAAAATATGAGTAAAAAGTGAGTCTGAAGCCTTTTTCACGCAGCATTATTATCACCTCTAGTCATTTTTAATAAGTGCAAAGGTTGTGTGTGATCTTAATTTTGTGTAAATCTGTCGTGTTTATCATTTGTAAAGTGATTTTTTTCATTTAAAAGTTACTTAAACCAATGAATCAACTATCAAAATCATCTGTCAAACATAAATCAGTTGTTTTATTATCTCATATCATAGGAAAATATTTCTGTTGAATGGACTGATTAATAGAAGAAAAAACAGTCATCACTCCACTGAAACCACACTAATGCAAAACATAATAACTATAAGCTTCAAAACTGTCACAACATTAAAACTGCAATGATTAATCAATTAGTTGTCAACAATTATATTAATTGGCAACTAATTAATCAGTTTAATTAATTAAAACAAACTAAATTCTCCGGTTGCAGCTTCTTAAATGTGAGTATTTTCTGTTTTTTTCCTCCTCTACGACAGTAAACTGAGTATCTTTTGACAAAACAAAACATTTGTCGTCTTTGGGAAACACTAATCAACATTTTTCATCATTTTCAGACATTTAACAGACCAAACAAGTAACTGATTAATAGATAAAGTCATTTATTAACGTAAAAATAATCGACAGTTGCAGTTCTCTTCCAAATAAGTGAGAAAAAAGACTGACAGTGTATTTGTGGTTTCACAAAAATAAATCAACAAACATCTGAAGAGACCAGATGCTGAGGAAGATGAGTCACCAAACTATTTTAATAATCAATCTGAATAGTTTTTTAACCAGTAAAAAGTGTAAATTTAGTGATTACAGCTTTTTAAATGTGATAGATAGATAGATAGATGGATAGATAGATAGATAGATAGATAGATAGATAGATAGATAGATAGATAGATAGATAGATAGATAGATAGATAGATAGATAGATAGATAGATAGATAGATAGATAGATAGATAGATAGATAGATAGATAGATAGATAGATAGATAGATAGATACTTTATTAATCCCAAGGGAAATTCAGGATTTCATTTTTCTGGGAAACACTAATCGACATTTCTCACCATTTTCTGACATTTAATAGATAAAACGACTAATCAGTTAATTGATAAAGTCATTGCTTTACAGTAAAAATAATCTGTAGTTGCAGCCATGTTCTAAATTATTGAGAAGAAAGGAGGAAGATATGTCACCAAACTGTTTTAATAATCAATTTGAATAGTTTTTACAAGATAAAGTGTAAATTTTATGATTCAAGCATTCGTTCTTTCCTCCTCTGTGACAGTAAACTGAATATATTTGAACAAAACAAGATATTTGTCATCTTTGGGAAACATTAATTGACCTTTTTCACTATTTCCTGCCATTTAACAGACCAAACAAATAATCCATTAATAGATAAAGTCACTGATTAACAGTAAAAATAGTTGCTAGTTGCAGCCGTGTTCAAAGTAAGTGAGAAGAAAGACTGACAGTAATGAGAACGATGTGTCACCAAACTATGTAAATAATCAGTTTGAGTAGTTTTTAACAAATAAAAGTGTAAATTCTGTCATACCAGCTTCTTAAATGTGATATTTTCAGTTTTCTTCCTCCTCTGTGACAGTAAACTGAATATATTTGGACGCTAATCGACATTTTTCACGATTTTCTGACATTTAATAGACCTAACAACTAATCGATTAATAGATAAAGTCATTGATTACCTATAAAAATATTCACTAGTTGCAGTTCTGTTCCAAATAAGTGAGAAGAAAGACTAAAAGTGTATTTGTGGCTTCACAAAAATAAATCAGGTAATCAAATTTAGCAAATAAAAGGTGTAAATTCACTAATTGCAGCTTCTAAAATATGACGTTTTGTGTTTTTTTTCCCCTCCTTTATGACAGTAAGCTGAAGATCTTTGGGCAAAACAAGACATTTGTTGTCTTTGGGAAACACTCATTGACATTTTTCACCAGTTTCTGACGTTAAATAGATCAAACAACGAATCCATTAATAGATAAAGTCACTGATTAACACTTAAAATATTCACTAGTTGCAGTTCTGTTCCAAACAAGTGAGAAGAAAGACTGACAGTGTGTTTGTGATTTCACAAAAATAAATCAGGTAATCAAATCAAATAATACAAGTAGTTTTTTTTAACACATAAAACATGTAAATTCTGTCATACCAGCTTCTTAAATGTGATATTTTCTGTTTTCTAGCTCCTCTGTGACAGTAAACTGATCATCTGCGGACAAAACAAGACAACAAAACAGAGTAACAGCTGCAGCACCGAATGTAAAACTGCTTCACTCTCAGTCTGGAAATGATGCTTTTATTTACTTCTGATTCACAAATGTTCACCCTTCATTCAGCTTCACCTTTAAAGCTGCTGCTCGGTCGTCGTTTCTTTGCTTTTTCCGCCCGTGCTGTGCTGCTCTGCTTTCATTCCAGACTTTCTGCTTATGAAGCAAAACTGATTTGATGAGGGCAGGAAAACAGAGGAAACCACAGAGGGCCTGATCTGGCGCCAGACAAAGACCGGCTAGCGCTGCGTCTTCCATTGATACTTATCTGCTCTGCCTGCAGACCTGCTCGGCCTCGCTCTCTGATAAACTCCAGAAATAAAACCCCTGGTTCAATGCCGACCCTCCGAGCGTTTTACTCACACCGACTGCCATTCACACTTTCTCACAATTGCGGTCAAACAGACAGACAGCAACAAAAAAAACCAAACAAAGCAGAGAGGACTTGTTGCTTCACAGACACCCACCTTCCTCTGCCTTCATGAGCCGAAGCAAACAGAGCAGCAGCCTCCAGAGGAATCCTCTAATTTAACCCGTCACTGAGGCTTCCTTTCTGTTGTCCTTTGGGGGGAAAAATACTAAAAAAAAGTGCTGCAAACCTGCATTTAGGAGTCGAACACGCGGAGCTTTTTCAGTTTAGTTTTAACCCTCTAAACTCTAAGTAATTTCTTTGCTCCTGTCACATTTTTACTCACTGTGGGTTAATTTCTGCAAAATAAAGTCCTGCACCTCTATGGAAACAGAACCAGCATGGCTAGAAGTAGAGAAAACACAAAAATACCTTCTTTGCAGTATGACACACTTATAATGTTGTGTATCAAGAAAAACATTTTTTTGGGCGGGTTATTCATTATAGAAAACTGGAATAAAAATGTACAACATTTGCTGACACGCATTACCAGCACTGGAAAATAACTTGGGCTCCACATGTTATAGATATTTAACTATTTACTCTTTACAAACTGCTTTTTCTTTACTCTGCACATCTGTAGAAAGATGTTTCACCCTGTTGGATGTATCTTCCAACAACTTGCTCCTCTGTGTAGAATTTTTGAACCATGCTGCATTTATTTTCAAAAAAAGCTTTATTTTTCTTTCATTCTCGCTAATTTGTTTCCATGCTTAAGGCACAAAATCCCTGAATTTTTCTCACATGGCTCTTGGTCAGAGCTGAGTCACACATAGTTTTTCGATTGTGTCAAGAAGCACCAAATTTTTTGTTTTTTTACAGAATCTGTTAAGGGCAAATCCTTTATTTTTAGTGATTTTTTAAATGAGATATAAATAATTTTAATCTAGAGCTAATTTAAGGTTAGCATAGATGGTTAGTTTAAGGACTGTTTGAAAGTTGTAAATCTGATCATTCTTCCTGCTTTTACAGTTTCTGTCGCTTATAAATGGTGTAATTTCAACGTAAAAAAAAAATTGTTCCCAAACTTCAGTCAAAAATTTGCTAAATTTTCCTCCCGTGGCTGTTGGTGACAGCTGAACCAGTCATGGTTTTTATGAATGCACCAAGAAACACCAAATTTCTTGTTTTTGACAGAATCTGTTTAAGGCAAATGTTTTATTTTTTAGTGAATTTTTAAACGAGCTACAGACTAAAGTAATTTGAATCTACAGCTAATAGGTTAGCATAGATGTTTAGTTTAAGGACTGGTTGAAAGTTGTAAATCTGATCATTCTTTGCGTTTTCACAGTTTCTGTCTCTGATAAATGCTGTAATTTTAACATGAAAGAATTGTTTGTTTCCAAACTTCAGCCAAAAATTTGCAAAGTTTTTCTTATATAACTGTTACTCACAGTTGCGTCACTAATGGTTTTTTGAATGCACCAAGAAGCATCAAATTTCCTGTTTTTGACAGAATCTGTTTGAGGCAAATACTTATTTTTTGTGATATTTTTAAATGAGATATAGAATAAAATTATTTTATTCTACAGTTAATTTAAGGTTAGCATAGATGCATAGTTTAAGGACTGATTGAAAGCTGTAAATCTGATCATTCATTCTGTTTTTACAGTTTCTGTCTCTGGTTAATGGTGTAATTTTAACTTTTAAAAAAAGATCCCATGACCTGTCACACCCAGTGGTGGGTTTTGGGGTTTGGAGGGTTAAACCTGAGGTACTTTCTGTCACATTTAGTGCCAGTTCTGTTTAATTCCTTTGGTAAAACGCTTAAAATTTCCGTATTTCATGTCTGTTCTCATTTATATCAACTCCATATTTAACCCTCTGAACCTCAGAACCTCTGAAAGGCTTTAAAACTTTACAAATTTTAACTTTCCAACAGGCTTTTCATCTCTGATATGCTGTTTTGTCTGCAGAATTACCCAAATCTAAGCTTAGTCATGATATTTCATTAACTCCCTTGGTTCTGCATTTAAAAAAATCATAAAAAATAAAGTGTTTTCATGAACTGGATTCTGTAAACAGCAAAAAAAAATCTGCACTCTTTGGCACGACTAACTACTTTTGTTTTTCTCTTCAGGAGGCTCCGTTTCCAAGAAGCCCAATTTGAGTAAGTTATCTATGAAACACTGTGTCTCTGAGTGTGTGTGTTAGCATGTGTGTGTTTTTGTGTGTCTGTGTTTGTGTGTCTGCATGCGGTGATGCCATTGCTAGTGTTTGTGCTAGATATTCGTGCATGCATTGTGGTTACCTTCATAGTTAGTGAACATGCAACACCTGTAGGGCAACATACAAACAAACACACACACTGAGGTTGATGCCATTAGCAGCACAGTGTGTGTGTGTTTGTTTGTGTGTGTTGCACCTGTGCTGCCCGCCACACACACACACACGCACACACACACACACACACACACACACACACACACACACACACACACACACACACATGCTGAGGGGATGAAACCTCTTTGGCAGATGACAGATAGCATCTCCTCGTCTTTTTTTAACTCTGTTGGTTTAACACTTTCTGCCACAACTTTAGCACACCTGGACGTGTTATCGAGTGTGGAGCGTAACACACAACGCCAGCCCGGTGCCACGATAAACAAACTGAGGCGGAATTATAGTGAATTCCCCTGATTATTGCTTTCTGGCGAGCAGGCGTGTGTGTTTGTGGAAGCATTTAGACAGAAAAATGACACTGATGAGAAGCTTTAAATGTTCTGTTGCAGCCGTGTCAAACTCATTTTAGTCCACATTCAGCCCAGTTTCACCTCAAGTGGGCCAGACCAGTAAAATCAGAGCATAAATATATATAAATAACTCCAAATTTTCCCTTTGTTTTAGTGCAAAAAAGTACATTCTGAAATGTTCACATTAAGGAACTGTTTTTGTAAAACATTACGAAGAAAATGAAATTTCTTCAGAAAAATAAGCTAAATTTTAACAACATTATGCCTCAGTTTATCATTTAGACATTGCAACTTACAATTCACAGGCAGCAGTAAAATAACTCATGAGTAGCTCCCAGAACCGCTAGAAGTAAGAATATTATGGAGAAGTTTGTAACTAGACGTGCAACTAACGATTTTTGGAAGCACTAATCAACATTTTTCACCATTTTCTGACCTTTTTTTGACCAAAAGACTTTGACAAAACAATCAAAAATGAAAATAATAGTTAGCTGCAGCCCTAATTGGCAAAAATCAAATAGTATAATTAAATGTTTGACATGCTTTTGCTCATCTGCAGTATTAAATTAAATTCTAAATTGTATTTTTAATGGTATCATTGCTATTTACAGACCTAAAAACTACTAAATTTATCAAAAAAACATCTGACGTCTTGAAATTCTTTGGTTGCAGCTCCTTAAATGTGAATCTTTTCTGGTTTCTTCCCTCCTCCATGACAGCATACTGATTATATTTGGAAAACAAGGCATTTACATTTTGAATATTATACACACTTGGAGCTTGAAGTAACATTTTCCCCCATTTTCTGACTTTTTATTGACCAAAAAACTTTGAAAAAATAATCAACAATGAAAATAACAGTTAGTTGCAGCCATAATTAGCGATAATCCAGTAGTATAATTAAACATTTTACACTATTTTGCTCATCTTTAGTATTAAATTAAAGTGTTATTGATACTTATAGACCAAAAAACTAATAAATCTATCTAGAAAATGTCTCACTCCTTGAAATTCTTTGGTTGTAGCTCCTTAAATGTGAGTATTTTCTGGTGTCTTTCCTGCTTCATGACAGTAAACTGATTATTTTTGGAAAGACATTTGCAAGACATTTATATTTTAAATATTATGCATTTTTGGACTTTTGGAAGCACTAATCAACATTTTTCACCATTTTCTGACCTTTTATAGCCAAAAAACTTTGAGAAAACAATCAACAATGACAAAAATAATTAGTTGCAGCCCTAATTAGCAATAATCCAGTAGTATAGTAAAACTTTTGACACTTTTTTGCTCATCTCTAGCATTATTTCTGTACAATCCTGCACCTGTACAATATTTTTGTGCAATAATCTTTGCTTTTTGCACTACGTTCTCAGTTTGGCTATTGTCGTTTTGCGCTACTGTGTATAGATATTCTTTTCTAGATTTGCAAATATCTCGATTTTATTTTTTTCCCCTATAGTTGTTTTATTATTCTTTATTCCTAGAGTGACATCAAACCAGATTCCTTATATGTTGTGTATGTACTTGACCATTAAAGCTGATTCTGATGAAGTTAAATTCTAAATAGTATTTTTAATTGTATGTTATTGCTGCTTCTAAATGATTCTCATCTCTGGAGCAGCAGATCTGCAAACTAAAATGTCAGAAGAATGAATTGCAAGGAGAAACAACGCAATTTAACTTATAAATTTATAAAGATAATCTCACGTGCATCTTGGGAAACGACGGGACACAAAAAAATCTAAACAAAACCGAGACGTTTCTGTGACTCACATGTTTTTTTTTTTTGTTTGTTTTTTTTACTCCATTGATTCCTGTTAATTGGTTTGATTTTAATTCTCACTGAGAGTGCTGAAGGTGTCAGACGGATTGTTTGAAGCAGGTCTTTCTTTGACGTGTGAGGGGGTGAAGGACAACAACAAAGGTATGAAGGAAGAAAAAAAAAGTACCTTGAGAGAAGAGAAGTTGTGTGCAGGGGACAGTCCCCCCTTCTCTTTCTTCTGCCTCTCTCTCACACACACTCACTCTAACGAGGAAGGTAAAGGCGGCGACTGAAAAACTCCAAAAGTCTGAATATGTGAAGCCGAAGCTGCAGTGAGCGATCGAGCCGGCTGGCTGGAGGACGAACAGAAAACAGGGAGGAAGAGATTAAAAGATAAAGACGAGAAAAAAAAGAGAGAGAGGCTGTCTGTGTGTCAAAAGAGAGACTGTTGTTTGACGAAAAGTGAGATTGTGAAAGTGGGACAAACATCTGAGCCGAGTGGAGGAGTGAGGATGATGCGAGGTAGGGATGAAGATCTTCGTGTGTGTGTGTGTGTGTGTGTGTGTGTGTGGGGGGGGGGGCAGATATTTTATCAATTACATCAAGAAGCTTCGTCTCGTCATTAAGAATACTGTCTCCGCTGATGCTGCGCTGTAGCTGCTCGTGGCTTTCTCAGCTTTTATCGCCTCTTTCATGCAGACACCTGCGGCTTCAAACAGCTCCGTCTCTTCACTTTTCTTGAAATTTCCCTCTAAGTTGCAGCGAATTCTGTGCACACTCACGCTCGTTCAGTTCTTATTTGTTTTGAAACCTCCGTCGGGTTTCTCCAGAATTCTTCGTCGGTCGAGCGTTCACACTGATTGATGCGTTTCAGTCTTATGCTTTGGTTTTGTGACTCAATTTTTAACTGCCTTTGATGGACCATGTCTGATATTTCTACTCCTACATGTACAGTGCATCTCAGGTGAAGCTGATTTTATTGGGTGAGGATACACAGAAATGCGTACTGACCGTTCGAAAGTTTGGCTCACTTAGAAATGTCCTTATTTTTGAAAGAAAAGCGGTTTTCTTTTCAGTGGAGATAACATTAAATGAATCAGAAATACAGCTGAGACAATTCTAGCTGTAAACAGCAGATTTTTAATGGAATATCTCCATAGGGGTACAGAGGAACATTTCCAGCAACCATCACTCCTGTGTTCTAATGCTACACCGTGTTAGCTAATGGTGTTGAAAGGCTAATTGATGATTAGAAAACCTTTGTGCAGTTATGTTAGCACATGGATAAAAGTGGGAGTTTTCATGGAAAACATGGAATTGCCTGGGTGAGCCCAAACTTTTGAACGGTAGTGTATAATCAAAATATTAATGTGCCAATGATAAAATGAGGCATAATGTTGTTGAAATTCAACGTATTTTTCAAAAGAAATTCTAATTTCTTCATAATGTTCGACAAAAACATAGTTCCTTAAATGTGAATATTTTCAGAATGGACTTTTTGCGCTAAAACAAAGGGGAAATTTGGAGTTATTTATATGTTATCATGCTCTGGTTTTACTGGTCCAGCCCACTTGAGATCAAACTGTGGCCTCTGAACTAAGATGACTTTGACACGGCTGCATCCGGACCTATAAAGTTTCCCATCAGTGTCATTTTTCCGTGTAAATGCTTCCACAAACACACACGCCTGCTCGCCAGAAAGCACTAATCAGGTGAATTCGCTATAATTCCACCTCAGCTTGTTTATTGTGGCACCACTGTGTTAGCAAATTGTGCTGAAAGGCTAATTTCTAATGATTAGAAAATCGTTGTGCAGTTATGTTAGCACATGAACAAAAGTGTGAGTTTTTATGGCCAAACTGTTGAACGGTAGTGTACTTTTTACAAACTAATTTAACATGTGAAGCTGCACAATTCCTCTCCTTAATTACTAACTTATACATGATTTAAAACCCAAGATTCCAGTTTATAATGTGACATTTTACATTCTTTTTGGCCTTTACTTCCACTAAATACCAGCCACCTGAAAGCAGGATGCTTCTCGACCGCAGTGCATCAGTTTGACTGGACTGACTCACGACGCATGAGCTGCAGAAAATGCGTTAAATTTGCTTTTTAAGCGTCAATAACTTCCATTAATTAATAGAATTCAAACCACATGAGTTGTGGGAAGAAGCAGCACTCGAGTTGCTGACATGCCGTTGCAACACGCAAACATCCACAGCTGCTTGTTTAGATGGCGGCGAGATGCAGCGTAACGTCGCCCTGCAGCTGTGGATGCAGCGGCAGGAGGAAACCCAACTCCAATTGATGAAAATATAACTTTTTGTTTCTTCACCACAGCCGGAAAAACAGCAAATTATCTCTTTGCGTGCTGTTACGAGCACAAGAAGCTCGATTCCATCTGAATTTGACACTCGTTTTGGTTTTGAGGGGGATTCCTGCTGCAGTTTCTTTATCAGAAAGGATTTCCTTGTTCCTCTGGGTGCAGAAAAACCTGCACAGCACTTCCAGAGCAGCAGCAGCAGCAGCAGCGAGCGGCTGGCTTCACATCAAAGCCAAGATCAAAAATCGCAGGTGACACATTCCCCCCTACCACCGAAATATGGTGAAGGAGCTGCAGCAGTGGAGCGGATTCATAGCTGCTGTCAGAACATCTCCTCCGAACACCTTCAACTCCAAACTTCAAAGTCACGCCTGGTGAATCCGATGCTAATTGTTTGCTCACGTCGCCTTTGATAATTTCTCCTTTTCAGTCCCGTCTGCAGTTTTTCCCTCTTCTGTTGTTGTCGAATAATCACTAAACTCGTGAAGTTTCTCACACTTAGCGTCGCAGTTTGAATTCGAAAGGACGCTTCACATGTGTAGGCCTGAAATATAATTAACCGGGACGGCTTTTATGAAATATTCAAGGGAAATTGTTCCGATTAATACAACGTTTGCTTCTTTTATTTTTAAATTCAGATTATTTTCAGTCCTAAATCACGAAGAAAATTCCTTCTGAAAGGCACGTTTTTATAAGCTTTTATAGCTCTTGCAAGTTGCACTGTAAAATACATCATAATTTTATTCATTATATTTTCAAATGCAGATAAACAGCATGCATTATTATTATTTGTTTTGTAATAAATCAATCACAGTGTGCTTTTTTTTTACACTAGCTTTGACACAATAGAAAACTTAGTGTGGAAATATTTCAACATGTCGCCTCAGTATCATCTGGAAATTACATTTTTAAGTATAATTATCATGAATTACACAGAATTACAACTGAAATAAAAAAAATATAATTAATAATAATAATGAGCTACGACTATGAAGTTAGAAGTTATGCAGACATTTAAATATTTTGCAAGGTGTTACAAAAAATAAAACAATCCTAAATTGTGTATAATCATTCTCTTTTTGATAATAATGTGTTTTATTATTAACGGTTTACGTGATAAATTAAGAATCTTTTTGGATTGTTTGTGTTTGTGTGTGTTTGTGTGGTTGCGATGTGTGTGTGTGTGTGTGTGTGTGTGTGTGTGTGTGTGTACAAACATTTTTTTTCCTTTGGCTCTCTTGCTTGCGTCTGTACCAAAGTTTAGCTTCCGTCAGAGGAAAGTTGAGGTTTTTTGTCCGTTTACAGTGTAAAGAACAACAGACTGCTGACAAGGAGTTTTAATGCAGAGGCTGATGTGTGTCTGTACCGTCCAGATGCACACACACACACACACACACACACACACACACACACACACACACACACACACACACACACACACACACACACACACACACACACACACACACACACACACACACACACACACACACACTAGTGTCGCAAAAAAGTGCTAGAAATGACTGAAAAATTTAGCTAAAGCCCTCATCTTTGTCTTTCTTCCTATAATTTCCTCAGTGTTTTTGCATTTTGCACCATTTGGCCTCATTTAGATAAAGTTGCTGGCAAAAAAAGTATTAATAATGACTGAAAAATCAAGCTAAAACCCTAATTTTTGTCTTTCCTCCTATAATTTCTTCAGTGCTTTTGCATTTTGCACCATTTGGATTCTCTCCTTCACCACAATAGGTTACATTTTTTGGCTTTTTTGATGTGATTTACTGTTCACGCCATGAAATCTAAACTCTAAAAGGTAAATATGTGAACCTGTTTCCGCCATTTCATTAAATGCATCCTTGCAATATACAAAAATAGTCAAATTTAATGATTAAGGTAAAGTTGCAGGCTTCATTCTTATGCCTTAAATTGACATAATAATGCATTAACTTAATATTTTGTGTAATTTAAACTCAAATTTCTGCATTAGTTGATTTCAAACTTAATTTAAGTAAAGAAATTGGCTGAATAACTGCATTTTTCTTCTCCTTGAGGTCAGAATTTCATATTATCTTAACATATCTGGACAGTTCCAGATGGTTAAAACTTGAAAATATCTTTAAATTATAGAAGAAAAGCTAATTAAGTTAACTCAATGTAGTTTGTTAGTTGAATATAATTTAATTATAAATTCACAAAACTCTAAAAGATAGATGCGTAGAAGTCGTAGCGTTCATAAAGTTTAAGAATCATAATGTCCCGTGGAAAGACATCACGCTGATTTCATAGTCTGTGTTATAAATGGAAGCTTTTTTTATAACTGAGATGAAGGAAAATAATCGATAGATGTGAGTTCTGTGCAGCGGCGTCTTGGTAAACCTGTGTGAGGAAGCGTGGGAGGTGGAACTCTTTTATTTTCTCCGACAAATCAGAATATTTCCATCACTGTACGTCTGCTGTACTCAGACCTGTTCACGTAACAACACATAGTAGAATATAGCACTTGCATTTTCAACAAACTTTCTCAAATAAATGCACTAAATGATCTCATTTCGGTGTAAATATGCAGCTGCAGCTCTGTGTGGTTGGTTTCAGACTGTACAGAGCCACCGGAGCGCAGCGGAAACATAAAATGCTGACAGTGTTTTAAAGAGATTTTAGAAACTGGGCAGCGAATGAGGATTATTTCCATCGTGGATTCATCTGTGATTAGCTGTTTGGTCAGAAAATGGTGAAAAAATGTTGACGAGTGATGACAAAAAATGTCTTGTTTCTTCCACAACCCAAAGACATTCAGTTTGCTGTCGTAGATGAGGAAAGAAACCAAACAATATTCACATTTAAGAAGCTGCAAACACAGACTTTAGTCATTTTACAATCGATCGGTTACATTTTGTTGTTCTATGACTGATGCATTGAGCTTATTTGTACGTTGTGGGCAAGTAAACCTCTAATAATTCAACATTTAGCCATGACATTGTCATATTTTCTTTATTTAAAATAATGATTTTCAAAGACTACTACTTCCAATTTAAGGGAATCGGACATTCTGATACCGATATATTGGCCGATATTGTTTGCATATATGTTGGAAAATAGTGAAAAATGTCAATGAGTGATGATGACAAATGTCTTGTTTGTCCACAACCCAAAGATATTCAGTTTACCGTAGTAGACGAGGAAAGAAACCAGAAAATATTCACTTTTAAGGGAGAAACTGACTGATACTGGATCTTTGGTGCTGATTTTAGGGAATCGGAAAAACTTATACCGATATATTGGTCGATATTGTTAACATATATATTACAAAATAGTGAAAAATGTCGATAAGTGATGATGACAAATGTTTTATTTTGTCCACAACCCAAAGATACTCAATTTACTGTCATTAAGGAGGAAAGAAACCAGAAAATATTCATATTTAAGATGCTGCAATCAGAAAATGTAGGCTTTTTTCCTCTTTTAAAAGTGATTCACGCTGAAATATCAAAATAATTGAGGACTACTAATGGACACATTTCTATTTTTATCATATTTCAGCAACAGTAAAGTTAGAATAACAACAAAAACAACCACATTACCTTTATTTAGATTAAAGCTGGGGTAAGCAGTGTTTTTATTAGCACAGCTGGGCGAAAACTTCATACTGAACTTTCATTTTTGCACCTCAACATGGCTCCATTTTCAGCTTTATTATTTTCTGGAATAATCGATTAGTTGTTTGGTCTTTAAAATGTCAGAAAATGGTGAAAAATGTTGAGTAGTGTTTCCCAGAGATGACAAATGTCTTGTTTTGTCCAAAAATATTCAGTTTACCATCACAGAGGAGGAAAGAAACTAGAAAATATTCACACTTAAGAAGCTGCAATCAGAGAATTTAGACAAATTTTCCCTTAAATATTTACTCTAACTGATTAAATGATAGAATATTTACCGTTAAATCTTATATTTGACAACTAAATTAAAAATAATTTGATTGTAGCAGCTCCAAAATTGAACAAAATGGGCATGTGTTTTAGTAATGTAGCTTTTTCCGTCAACATTTTCTCAACTGATACCTAAAAAATGTGCATAAAAATATGTAATGGAAACACAGTTAATGTGGTGAAGCTAAAATGTAGTCATGTCGTGTGACAAAAAGGCAGTTAAGAGCAAATACAGTTTTGTGGTTTCACGATGATGTGGGAGAATCTGTTGCTGGTGGAAAACACGTAAAACTTCCAAAACATGTTGGTCTGTGAATTTCTGTGAAAATCTGTGAAAATTAAAGCTGCAACGGTTATTTAATAATCAAATCGTTGTCAACTGTTAAATTAATCTCCAGCTATTTTGATAACTGAATAATCAGTTTTGAGTAGTTTTTTAAAGAAAAACACTGTACATTCTCTGATTTTAGCTTCTTAAATGTGAATATTTTCTGGTTTCTTTCCTCCTTTATGATAACACTGAATATTTTCGGGTTGTAGATAAAATAATTTGTCGTCATCACTAATCAACATTTGTCACCATTTTCTCACATTTTATTGACCAAACAACTAAACAGTTAATCATTAAAGCCTTCCAAAGAGTAGTCAACTACAAAAATAATCATTAGTTGCAGCCCTGTTCAGGATAAGTGAGTGAGACAAAGTGTGTTTTAAAACCGAAAGTATTTGCGGCTCTACGAAAATGAATCAGGACTTACCTGTGTTCAGTTGCAAGAAATTAGAGCGAATTAGAGACCGGATGCTGACGAAGATGTGTGTTACTGGTTCAGATTTTGTCATTTCCATTTCTACACGAGCAATGAGAGTAAATTATGTTGTTTGGACACCAGAAAGTAAAATAAGTCCTCTTTTCATGGGTTATTAGTTAGCATCGTGCACGTAAACAGATAAGATCTATGGAGAAAATGTGTTTTACCACCAAAATCTGAATTTAGGCTTCAGTTTTCAGTCATTTCCTGCACTGTGTTCACCTCCAAGACTCAATCACCTCTTCTACTGTTACTGAAACTGCCTCTAATGGAGGAATAAAGGCAGTTTGGAGTTTTATCTCTGAGAACATGCATGCACACAGCAGGAGATGCAGGGTTTGATCGCTGCAGGCCTGCGGCTGCAGATAACGCCTCGAGATTTCAAAAAAAGGTCTCGCGACTGCTGCTGTTTGCAGACAATTCCTCAGTTTATCTGGCAGACTCTCGGACGATTTTCTGCTCGGTAGCAGTACAAAATAGTTCGATTTGCGCCGCCAAGTTGGTCTGAGAGTTATCAGATTTGCCGGGTGGAAAGTCGTTGGAGGGGCCAAGTGTGTGATTTGTGTGTGTGTGTGTGTGTGTGTGTGTGTGTGTGTGTGTGTGTGTGTGTGTGTGTGTGTGTGTGTGCGATTGCGTGTGTGAACAGTGAAAGGTTGTGGGTCACGGTGGATTTCCTGTTGTTTGAGGTTGACAATCAGAACTGAAATAGCAAAAAAGAAAAAAGCTGAGACCACTGATGTTCTCTCGCTGCTGGTCCTACACACTGGCACAAGCTTTAAAAAGACACACACTGAGCTTTGCAGTGTGTATCTGCAGGGAAGTCAGACCTACATGCTGAACATTAAAACCAGAGTAAACCAGTAGAAACCTCAATATTGCTGCATTTTGTAAACTGTCACCTGTGTAGAAAAAGACTCTAATGTAATAAATGAAGGCGGTTTAATGTTTTTGTCTCTAAAAACCTGCATAGAAACACCAGAAATGCTTATTTAAACTGTTAAAACCAGAGTAAACCAATATAAAATTCAGTATTTAGGCATTTTTTTAAGCTGTCACCTGTGCAGAAAAAGATGCTAATGGAGGAAACAAAGATAGTTCAATGTTTTTGTTTCTAAAAATCTGTATAAAAACCCCAGAAATATTTATTTCAACTGTTAAAACCAGTATAAGCTTCAGTATTTCTGCATTTTGTAACCTGTCACCTGTTCTACTGTTTCAGAAAAAGACACTAATGTAAGAAATAAAGCCGATGTAGAGTTTTTATCTCTGAAAATCTGCATAAAAACACCAGAAATGCTTATTTAAACTATTAAAACCAGAGTACACCAGCATAAACTACAGTATTTAGGCATTTTTTTAGGCTGTCACTTGTTCTGCTGTTTCAGAAAAAGACACAAAAATGTGGTTTAATGTTTTTATCTACAAAAATCTGAAAAAAAAACCCAACCAGAAATGTTTATTTTGACTGTTAAAAACCAGAGTAAACCAGAAAAACTTCAATTTTTCTACTTTTTGCTCACCTATTAGCCCCAAGCACTCATTCTGAAGTATTAGAAAAAGCCTCTAAAGGAAGAAATAAAGGTACTGTAGTGTTTTTACATCTGAAAACATGCATACACACACAAGCAGTGTGCAGGGCTGCAAAATATTAGTAAAAACTGATGTTATTTCTAGAACAGAATGGAATAGAACACAATAAATTAGCCTTATTGTCAACAAAATTTGCCATGTTGTTCTAGAAAACGATGCATTTGCAGTTACACAAACACACACACAGATATACTGTACATCCATCCACGTAAATAATAGAAAAAACAATAAAAACATCATGAAAAGCCAACAGCGTCACAGTAATATGGAGAATTTTATCTATGAATATTGTTCCTCAAGTTATTGTGAGGTGTTTGCACATAGTTAATAATGATAATACATTGTATTTCTGTATCGTCTTTAACCCTCGTGTCCTGTGGGACAAATTGACTCGTTTTAAAGTTTGAAAATGTGGGAAAACTTCTATATTTTCACAGTGAAAGCTTCCACATCTTCAACATTTTTGGGAAATTTTTTAACAGTTTTTTTGGTGGAAAAAAATGGCAAAAAAAAGTTTCTTTAAGAACATTCAGAAAAAAATCAACCAAAATCCAGCAAAAATTGCTGGAATTTGGTTTTAAATATTAGAAGTTTTACTGATAAATATGGAATCACTTTAGATATTTTTAGGAATTTTTTTGAAGATTTTTATTCATTTTTTGGAAATATTTACTTTTTAAAAAAAAAAAAATTCAAATTTTTATTTCTTGCCAAATTTGGGGATTTTTTTTTTCTTTTAAATAAAACTTTTAAGGGAAACTTTTAAGGAATTTTTGGAATTTGCTTCCTGAAGGTTTTGCAAATTTTCAGAAATTTGTGGTATTTTTTTGCTGAATTTTTGGATTTTTTTCAGAGAAAGGAACAATATTTTTTGGTTCCTGTAAATGAAGACAACAGGAGGGTTAAAAACCGGAGAAAATTAAAATGCTCAAAATATTGGATAAAACCTTAAAAGAAGACAGTAAACATCAGTGCAACCTTTAAAAGAGCAGTAAATTATCAGGCATCTTCTATTAGACGCTTATTATATCTTTATTTTTGGCTTTATTGTGCTTTTTGTAATTATTGTCCTGCTTCTTTCAATCTGTAATTAGCTGCTGTAACATTTAAATTTCAACAGTGAGGGATCAATAAAGTGTATCTTATCTTATTAAATAATGGTGTTTTTAAAGCTGTTCTCACAGTTCAGCTGGAACAAATAGTGAAAGTCTGGACTGTGGGATGTTTAACAGTCTCTAGTTTCCAGATCTGAGGGGTCGAGGTGCAGAATCAGGTGTCAAAAGTTCAGAGATGAATCTAGAAGTGAATTCAGTGATGAATAGGGAGCCGCTGTATTTCTGCGAGATGTGAGGTTATGTTTCCTTTGCATGCAGTGTTTCTGAATCGTCTTATATCAGTAGTTTTAGCAGTATTAGTAGTCTTGTAATGTTTTGCAAAGTCCTGCAATGCTTCTGAAGTTTTCAAACTGTGATTTCACACCTGAGATGTGAAATCTTGTGGCGATGCAGAGGTGGCGGCAGGTTTTTTCTGTGATTTATACGTCTGGAAAACTTAACTTTTAGGCCTGTAGCACCAACATGTTTTATCTTTAACAGTAAGTTACAATAGATTTGACCTTTTGTCCAAAAACTGCAGCTCCAGGGGTTTGGATGCTGCACTTTAACATATTGCAATACAAATACTGCTGTTTATTGTGGCAAAAATAATAGAGAAACACCAAATCAGGGAGACTTCTTTCATACTTCTTGTTTACACTCTTGTATAATGTAGCACAGTTATGAGCACATGCAGCCACAACGCATCTATAAACACGTCTAAATCAGCTGTAGAGATATTCATCAGCTCAAAACTACATTTTAAAATATTGCTGCCGTATATAGTTGCACAATACTGGGGGGAAGAAAGCTAGTATTGCAAGAAATTCTTCAGTTTTCTGTTGGAAAAATGCAGTATTTTCTCTATTTGAAAAGAATTAATCGCTGTAGAATGATTGAGGTGATTTTGTTAGGAAGTGCATCTGTGTCAAGATTTAAAGCTAATTTTAAAAAAGGCTTTCTAATGTGGTGCAACACAGGGAACGGAATCCAAATTGGCTTTTCAGATCTGGCTTCACACTCGTCATTCTCAGCTTTTAATGGTCAAAATAAGTAGATGCAAAACAAAGTTGACATCATGTTTTATGTAGCTGAAATATTTACGTAAAACTGATTTCCTAATGCCACATAATCTTCTTTTTTAGTGTTTCTTGCTCATTTTGCCGTGCACATGTGGAACCAGCAGGTCAACAAACTCTATATGTCTTTAAAGTTAAAATAAACTACAGAAACCTTAAATTATGCTGCAAGACAGACTTTTCTCGCTGCTTAGTCATGGAAAATGTTAACCTGTTTTCAGATTTCTCATGATGTCAAGCAGCAAACTTCACGCTGCAGTATCAGCGATGAAATAACCAAATCTTCCTTTTTTTTAGTGTTTTTCTTCCCTTCTTCATTATTTTACTGTGTACATGTAGAACCTGCAGGTCAACAAACTGTGTGTTTGTCTCAAAATTAGCTCAGTGTATCCGTGAAACCCTACAAATTGCTGCAACACAGACTTTTCTTGCAAGTTAGTTCCAGAAAAATACCTAATCTGCAAGCAGCAAACTTTCCACTGCAGTATCAGTGATCAAATATGAACCAAATCTTCCTTTTTTTTAGTGTTTTCCTCCTGTCAAATATTAATTTTATTGTGCATATGTGTAGCCTGCAGGTCAACAAACTCTGTATGTCTTTAAATAAATTTAAAATAAACCCGCAAGGCCTTAAATTCTGCAGGAAGACAGACTTTTCTTGCAGGTTAGTCACAGAAAAATACCCAGTCTGCAAGAAGCAAATATCACACTGCAGTATCAGTGATGAAATATTGAACAGATCTTCCTTTTAAAGTGTTTTTCTTCCTTTCTTCATTCTTTTTGCTGTGCATATGTGCAAAATGCAGGTCAACAAGCTCTATATGTCTTTTAATAGTTAAGTTAAAATAAACTCATGAGGCCTTAAATTCTGCAGGAAGACTGACTTTTCTTGCAGGTTAGTTATGGAAAAATACCTAATCTGTATGCAGCAAACCTCACATTTCAGTATCAGTGGTGAAGTATGAACCACATCTTCCCTTTTTAAAGTGTTTTTCTTTCCTTCTGCATTCTTTTTGCTGTGCATATGTGCAGCCTGCAGGTCAACAAACTATATATGTCTTTAAATAAAGTTAAAATAAACTCATGAAGTCTTAAATTCTGCAGGAAGACAGACTTTTCTTGCAAGCTAGTTATGGAAACATACCTAATCTGCATGCAGCAAACATTACGCTGCAGTACCAGTGGTGAAATATCAACCAAATCTTCCTTTTTTAGTGTTTCTCACCTGTTAAACACTAATTTTTCTGTGCACATACACAGTCTGCAGGTCAACAAACTCTACATGCCTTTAAATAAAGTTGTACATTAGATTACATTACTTTAAATAAAATTAAAAAACACTCAGTGCATCTGAGAAGCTTTAAATCAGGCTGCAAGAAGAGACAGGTCTCTTGCAGGTTAGCGATGAAAAAGAAGCAGCAAACTTCACACTGATAAAAAGTCCTCCAAGTGTGACTTCCAGTGTCCCTGTCTGCACTGGTGAGATCTTCTAATCCTTATCGTGGTCAATCTTGAGGTTAATCAGTCGCTGCCATTAACATCAGCTGCGATTTTATCAGCCGTGCGGTTTATTTTTCATGCTTGTGTTTTTACTTCACCTCAGGTCATCCTCAGAAAAGCCTTCAGGTGATCCCTGTGGCACACGCTGACACACTAACACACACTTTGACAGACAATCTGACACAGTTATGCACGGAAATACTACTGTACTCGAACGCACCGTCGACATGCAGAACGGCAGTCGGTGCGTTTGTGGAAGGAAGACAGGACTAGATGACAGAATGATTCGCTTTGTGCCATTCATGCTTCCTGGTTGCTGCAAAACAAACATGAAAAGGCATCGGGTGTGAGTTTGCAGCCTCGTATCGCCTTGTTTTTCCCAGCCAGGTCTTCAGACGGACGTTTTTTTTTTGGTTTTTTTTTTGGTGCTTTTGTGAATCAAATGGCGACAAAAAATGCAGATGTGTGAGAGTTTTCAGAGTTCAGGGGGACGGTGGGGGGAGGTGAGAGGGGGATGGCCGTTACTGGCAGTGATGGAGGAGAAGAGAGAGCATTACTGGCAGCCATGTCCTTTATGAGCGAGACAGAGAAGGATTCACAAAGACAGAAGCGACATGAAAGAGGGACAGTCAGAGCGAAAGAGAAGCCAGGCAACCACTTGAAAGGACTCTGAGGTTGACACCTTCAAACTCACCGCCTTTCTCCATCTGAAAATATTCCACGTCCTCAGAAGTCTTCTTATTGCATTTGATGTCACTTTTCTTGATTATTATTAAGGCAGCAGGAAAATACCTTTGCTCTGGTCACACGGCAACTGACGGATGTTTGAGGGGGAAAGTACAGCAGAAGACGCACTGTGGGAATCATGAAAATGTGGAGAATGCCACAAAAATATCACACTAGTTGGCATATTTGATTTATGCAGTGCCAGATATGTTAACTAGCATCAAATTTCCAAAGATTTGTCGTTTAGCTGTCAACTTTTTATGGTCCATTAATCAGTTTGAGTAATTTATTTAATGAAAAAAGTCTAAATTCTCTAAATTTTCACCCTCTTTTACGACAATAAACTGAATATCTTTGGGTTGTCGATGAACCTTCTCGGGTTTTACCAACATTTTTCACCATTTTGTGACATTTTATAGAACAAACAACTAATTGATTTAAGGAAAAAACATCTAAACTGTGTGCTTTTCAGCTTGTTTTTTTTGTCCTCTATGACAATAAATTGACTTTTGTCATCTTTGGGAAACACTGATCCACATGTTCTGCAAATCTCTGACCTTTTATGGACCAAACTTAATCATCGACAATGAAAATAGTCATTGGTTTTAGCCCTGACACAAGCTTGTTGTTATAAATGTAAAGTTTTGTATTTTTAGATAGATTTTCTTTGATATTAATAATGGACTAATTTTATTGGAATTCTGTGTGTTTATGAGCATGTGTGTGATATTACATTACAATATATGCATCTAATTCATCTGAATCTGGTCTGATTATTCAGCTGCTGCATGAAGAACAGTTAAAATGTATAAAAATCCAATATCTCTGCATTCTCTCATGATTGCAAATGTAATTTATGCCTTCCACGTCGGACTTTTTTGCCTGTTGTGCGGCTGTTTGGTGACACTTGTGTTGAAAACAGAAAAAAAGTTCTGCATTTGAAAATGTTAACGTGACTTCTTGTCCCTGTGTGTTCCTGCAGCCCAGATTGAAGTTATCCCCTGTAAGATCTGCGGTGATAAGTCCTCTGGAGTCCACTATGGAGTCATCACCTGTGAGGGCTGCAAGGTGAGACACAACAAACACACAACAAACACAACAAACACAACAAACACGACACTGCTTTTAGCTTAGCTCTGCATAAAGGCTGGAATTAACAAGCAGTTGTTGGAGGTGCCTAAAGGTGAATTTAAAAAACCTATTTTATCTTGTTTGTTTAATCTCCTGAACTCTGAAATCCCACTAGCAGGTTTTTAAAGGCAGTTTTTACTTTAAAAATCACCCAAATTAACCCATTTATCAGCCAGAAGCTCTAAAGACAGAAAGACTTTCCGCTTTCCCGCAGCACATGAACGTACCACGTGCAACATGTGGTTCAGTCCGGAAAATTTAACAAATCTTAGTTTAAATTTGTGATATTTATTCTCCATGTCTCACTAAAAAAAATACCAAAAAACAAACACCGAAATCTGCGTAAAACAAAAAATAAATAAAAATTGACCAGTCATGATTCACTCAGCTGCAACCAACAGTCACATGAGAAAAATGTTGAGACTTTTTATTGAACTGCAGGCAGTGTTTCCACAGAGAGACTGAGAGGAAAATCAAACCCACTGGATCAATAAAATAAATGCAGCATGGCTCAGAAACAGTAAACAGAGGAGAAAGTTGTTGGAAGATACATTCAGCATGGTGAAACATCTTTCTACAGCTAATGAGCAGATTAGAGAGTAAAAATTGAAGTTAGTAGAGGCTGTAAATAAGAAAATAGTTATATATCTATAGTATATCTATAGTATGTAGAACCATATTTTTCATGGTATTGGTAACACGTGCAGACACTTGAAAAAAAATTAACATGTTGCTTCCCAGTTTTTGACGTTTTTGTAAAACAAATAATCAAAGAAATTCAACTTTTTTCCTCCCACAGTGAGGAAAATGTGACAGGACTAAAACAAAGTCCTGAAACTGATGGAGTTCAGAGTGTTTATGGAGTTTTATGAAAGAGTAAAAGGGATGCATTATGATTTCAAAAAGGTTAGACAGTTATATTAAATATGTGGAGGTAATTAAGGAATAGTTCATTTTACCGTTGTCTGACTTCATATGTTTTGTTTCCAACTTAGAAGAAACATCAGATATTATCCAAGATGTTCTGCATTTATGTACAAACGCTTCATCTAAGTCTTCTAGTGTTTCCTTTTTAACCCTTGTGCTTGTTTCCTGCTCTTTTTAACGCCTCCTTCAGGGATTTTTCCGTCGCAGCCAGCTGCCGACGGTCTCCTACTCCTGCTCCAGGCAAAGCAACTGTCAGATCGACCGAGCGAGTCGCAACCGCTGCCAACACTGTCGCCTGCAGAAGTGTTTGGCTCAGGGCATGAGCAGAGACGGTGAGAAGCTGACACACTTAGACAGGAGAATCTGCTTTATTCTACTTTCTGTTGCTTATTCCTGTGTTTATTTCTTATTCCTCCCAGCGGTGAAGTTCGGTCGGATGTCTAAACGTCAGCGGGATTCTCTGATCGCTGAGGTGGAGCGACACCGACAGCAGCAGCAGCAGCAGCAGCAGCTGCAGGGAGACGTCCAGTCGGTGTTGTCCTTCCCCACCAAGAACCGACAGGACCGCTCCCCCCAGCTGCTCCAGCCCATGGCCTCGGCCTACTCCTACGCTGGAGACGCCGAGCTGCTGCCGTACGCCACCGAGGTCCATCCCTACCTGGTCTGCTCCCCCACCGACTCACAGGTGTCTGGGATGATCTACCGGAACTCTGGTGTCTCTCCAACCTCCAGATCCCAGAGCAGGGGGGACAACGGTGGACATCCTGATATCAGAGGTGAGACACACACTTCTCTTCTTCATCTTGATCACTATAATGACTCATTATCTTTATTTAGAGAGCACTTTAAAAAAAAAAAAAAAAGTGTCACAAAGTGTTTCAGAAGGCAAGAGACAAGTCATGAAGTCACATTTTAATTTTCAAAAGACAGATCAATGCAGTGGTCGAAAAGGTAAAAACATGATTAAAAGACCTGAAAGACAGTTAAAAGGAAAATAAAACCCAGTTCAAAGAGGTTGAAACTTACTGGAAGCCAATTTAAAGAGACTAAAACTTACTAGAAGCCAGTGTAAAGAGGCTCTAACATACTAGGAACCAGTATAGAAAAGTGAAAACATAGGAAGGGAGTTGGCATGAAGATGCTAAGACATACTGTTAGCGGCTGTAATGTGGCTGTAACATAATGGGAGCCGATGTAGAGGCTCAAACATACTGAGAGCCAGTTTAGAGGCTGAAACACACTGATAAACAAAATATAAGGCTAAAACTTGCTAGAAGCCAGTGTCAAGAGGCTCTAACATACTGGGAACCAGTTTAAAGAGGCTGAAACATACTGTTAGCTGATGTGTAAAGGGTTAAACATACTGGGAGCCTTTGTAAAGTTGCTAAAACATATTGAAACCAGTATAGAAGGGTGAAAACATACTGGGATTCAGCATAAAGAAGCCAAAACATACTGTTAGTTGGTGTAATGTGGCTGTAACATACTGGATGCCAGTGTAATTTATCAGCCGTGCGGTTTATTTTTCATGCTTGTGTTTTTACTTCACCTCAGGTCATCCTCAGAAAAGCCTTCAGGTGATCCCTGTGGCACACGCTGACACACTAACACACACTTTGACAGACAATCTGACACAGTTATGCACGGAAATACTACTGTACTCGAACGCACCGTCGACATGCAGAACGGCAGTCGGTGCGTTTGTGGAAGGAAGACAGGACGAGATGACAGAATGGTTCGCTTTGTGCCATTCATGCTTCCTGGTTGCTGCAAAACAAACATGAAAAGGCATCGGGTGTGAGTTTGCAGCCTCGTATCGCCTTGTTTTTCCCAGCCAGGTCTTCAGACGGACGTTTTTTTGGTTTTTTTTTTTGGTGCTTTTGTGAATCAAATGGCGACAAAAAATGCAGATGTGTGAGAGTTTTCAGAGTTCAGGGGGACGGTGGGGGGAGGTGAGAGGGGGATGGCCGTTACTGGCAGTGATGGAGGAGAAGAGAGAGCATTACTGGCAGCCATGTCCTTTATGAGCGAGACAGAGAAGGATTCACAAAGACAGAAGCGACATGAAAGAGGGACAGTCAGAGCGAAAGAGAAGCCAGGCAACCACTTGAAAGGACTCTGAGGTTGACACCTTCAAACTCACCGCCTTTCTCCATCTGAAAATATTCCACGTCCTCAGAAGTCTTCTTATTGCATTTGATGTCACTTTTCTTGATTATTATTAAGGCAGCAGGAAAATACCTTTGCTCTGGTCACACGGCAACTGACGGATGTTTGAGGGGGAAAGTACAGCAGAAGACGCACTGTGGGAATCATGAAAATGTGGAGAATGCCACAAAAATATCACACTAGTTGGCATATTTGATTTATGCAGTGCCAGATATGTTAACTAGCATCAAATTTCCAAAGATTTGTCGTTTAGCTGTCAACTTTTTATGGTCCATTAATCAGTTTGAGTAATTTATTTAATGAAAAAAGTCTAAATTCTCTAAATTTTCACCCTCTTTTACGACAATAAACTGAATATCTTTGGGTTGTCGATGAACCTTCTCGGGTTTTACCAACATTTTTCACCATTTTGTGACATTTTATAGAACAAACAACTAATTGATTTAAGGAAAAAACATCTAAACTGTGTGCGTTTCAGCTTGTTTTTTTTGTCCTCTATGACAATAAATTGACTTTTGTCATCTTTGGGAAACACTGATCCACATGTTCTGCAAATCTCTGACCTTTTATGGACCAAACTTAATCATCGACAATGAAAATAGTCATTGGTTTTAGCCCTGACACAAGCTTGTTGTTATAAATGTAAAGTTTTGTATTTTTAGATAGATTTTCTTTGATATTAATAATGGACTAATTTTATTGGAATTCTGTGTGTTTATGAGCATGTGTGTGATATTACATTACAATATATGCATCTAATTCATCTGAATCTGGTCTGATTATTCAGCTGCTGCATGAAGAACAGTTAAAATGTATAAAAATCCAATATCTCTGCATTCTCTCATGATTGCAAATGTAATTTATGCCTTCCACGTCGGACTTTTTTGCCTGTTGTGCGGCTGTTTGGTGACACTTGTGTTGAAAACAGAAAAAAAGTTCTGCATTTGAAAATGTTAACGTGACTTCTTGTCCCTGTGTGTTCCTGCAGCCCAGATTGAAGTTATCCCCTGTAAGATCTGCGGTGATAAGTCCTCTGGAGTCCACTATGGAGTCATCACCTGTGAGGGCTGCAAGGTGAGACACAACAAACACACAACAAACACAACAAACACAACAAACAAGACACTGCTTTTAGCTTAGCTCTGCATAAAGGCTGGAATTAACAAGCAGTTGTTGGAGGTGCCTAAAGGTGAATTTAAAAAACCTATTTTATCTTGTTTGTTTAATCTCCTGAACTCTGAAATCCCACTAGCAGGTTTTTAAAGGCAGTTTTTACTTTAAAAATCACCCAAATTAACCCATTTATCAGCCAGAAGCTCTAAAGACAGAAAGACTTTCCGCTTTCCCGCAGCACATGAACGTACCACGTGCAACATGTGGTTCAGTCCGGAAAATTTAACAAATCTTAGTTTAAATTTGTGATATTTATTCTCCATGTCTCACTAAAAAAAATACCAAAAAACAAACACCGAAATCTGCGTAAAACAAAAAATAAATAAAAATTGACCAGTCATGATTCACTCAGCTGCAACCAACAGTCACATGAGAAAAATGTTGAGACTTTTTATTGAACTGCAGGCAGTGTTTCCACAGAGAGACTGAGAGGAAAATCAAACCCACTGGATCAATAAAATAAATGCAGCATGGCTCAGAAACAGTAAACAGAGGAGAAAGTTGTTGGAAGATACATTCAGCATGGTGAAACATCTTTCTAGAGCTGATGAGCAGATTAGAGAGTAAAAATTGAAGTTAGTAGAGGCTGTAAATAAGAAAATAGTTATATATCTATAGTATATCTATAGTATGTAGAACCATATTTTTCATGGTATTGGTAACACGTGCAGACACTTGAAAAAAAATTAACATGTTGCTTCCCAGTTTTTGACGTTTTTGTAAAACAAATAATCAAAGAAATTCAACTTTTTTCCTCCCACAGTGAGGAAAATGTGACAGGACTAAAACAAAGTCCTGAAACTGATGGAGTTCAGAGTGTTTATGGAGTTTTATGAAAGAGTAAAAGGGATGCATTATGATTTCAAAAAGGTTAGACAGTTATATTAAATATGTGGAGGTAATTAAGGAATAGTTCATTTTACCGTTGTCTGACTTCATATGTTTTGTTTCCAACTTAGAAGAAACATCAGATATTATCCAAGATGTTCTGCATTTATGTACAAACGCTTCATCTAAGTCTTCTAGTGTTTCCTTTTTAACCCTTGTGCTTGTTTCCTGCTCTTTTTAATGCCTCCTTCAGGGATTTTTCCGTCGCAGCCAGCTGCCGACGGTCTCCTACTCCTGCTCCAGGCAAAGCAACTGTCAGATCGACCGGGCGAGTCGCAACCGCTGCCAACACTGTCGCCTGCAGAAGTGTTTGGCTCAGGGCATGAGCAGAGACGGTGAGAAGCTGACACACTTAGACAGGAGAATCTGCTTTATTCTACTTTCTGTTGCTTATTCCTGTGTTTATTTCTTATTCCTCCCAGCGGTGAAGTTCGGTCGGATGTCTAAACGTCAGCGGGATTCTCTGATCGCTGAGGTGGAGCGACACCGACAGCAGCAGCAGCAGCAGCAGCAGCTGCAGGGAGACGTCCAGTCGGTGTTGTCCTTCCCCACCAAGAACCGACAGGACCGCTCCCCCCAGCTGCTCCAGCCCATGGCCTCGGCCTACTCCTACGCTGGAGACGCCGAGCTGCTGCCGTACGCCACCGAGGTCCATCCCTACCTGGTCTGCTCCCCCACCGACTCACAGGTGTCTGGGATGATCTACCGGAACTCTGGTGTCTCTCCAACCTCCAGATCCCAGAGCAGGGGGGACAACGGTGGACATCCTGATATCAGAGGTGAGACACACACTTCTCTTCTTCATCCTGATCCCTATAATGACTCATTATCTTTATTTAGAGAGCACTTTTAAAAAAAAAAAAGTGTCACAAAGTGTTTCAGAAGGCAAGAGACAAGTCATGAAGTCACATTTTAATTTTCAAAAGACAGATCAATGCAGTGGTCGAAAAGGTAAAAACATGATTAAAAGACCTTAAAGACAGTTAAAAGGAAAATAAAACCCAGTTCAAAGAGGTTGAAACTTACTGGAAGCCAATTTAAAGAGACTAAAACTTACTAGAAGCCAGTGTAAAGAGGCTCTAACGTACTAGGAACCAGTATAGAAAAGTGAAAACATACTGGGAGTTGGCATGAAGACGCTAAGACATACTGTTAGCGGCTGTAATGTGGCTGTAACATAATGGGAGCCGATGTAGAGAGTCAAACATACTGAGAGCCAGTTTAGAGGCTGAAACACACTGATAAACAAAATATAAGGTTAAAACTTGCTAGAGGCCAGTGTCAAGAGGCTCTAACATACTGGGAACCAGTTTAAAGAGGCTGAAACATACTGTTAGCTGATGTGTAAAGGGTTAAACATACTGGGAGCCTCTGTAAAGTTGCTGAAACATATTGAAACCAGTATAGAAGGGTGAAAACATACTGGGATTCAGCATAAAGAAGCCAAAATATACTGTTATCTGGTGTAATGTGGCTTTAACATACTGGGAGCCAGTTTAAATAGCTGAAACATACTGTTAGCTAATGCGTAAAGGGTTGAACATACTGTTAGCCTCTGTAAAGTGGCCGCAACATACTGGAAACCAGTATCAAAAGGCAAAAAGATACTGGGAGTTAGCATAAAGAAGCGAAACATACTGTTAGTTGGTGTAATGTGGCTGTAACATACTGGATGCCAGTGTAAAGATGCTATAACATCTAAAAAACAAAGTAAAGAGGTTGAAACATACTGGGAGCAACTTTAAATAGGTTGAA
The DNA here is from genome assembly GCF_022539595.1 of Amphiprion ocellaris. Taxonomy (NCBI): domain Eukaryota; kingdom Metazoa; phylum Chordata; class Actinopteri; family Pomacentridae; genus Amphiprion; species Amphiprion ocellaris. Next base: position 4,814,739 of record NC_072774.1, on the reverse strand, counting down.
ACACACTAGGAACCACTTTAAACAGGCTGAAATGTACTGGGAGTCAACGAAAACAGACTGAGACATATGGGGAGAAAGTGTAAAGAAGCTGAATTGTACACACAAACAGACTAACAAATGGTTGTTGCAGTAATGCAGGCATGATGAGATAAAGCTTGTAAAATGGTCCTTGTGTCTTCAGAAGTTGAGAGAGATCATATTTTTGAAATATGTCAAAGAAGATAAAAAAGTTGTGCAAGCTTTGTGTTGTACTGCTTAAAACTTGCTCGATATGACTTGAAAGGATCGTTCTTTCTTGTGCTGTGACCCAATAGCAAGAATCTCTGTTTAATGTGAAGAAGGGAGGATGTAACAGGCATATACAGCTGTGTATCATCAGCATAAAAATGAAAAGAGATGCTATGTTTAAGGAAAAGCAAGCAGGAAGCATGAATAGAAAATATAAAAGTGGCTCTAAAATTGAACCCTGTGGCACACCATGTCAAACGTATAGATACATGGCTGTTCACAGAGCCTCCTATTAGACGTATATGATGAAAACCATCAAATTTCTGATTGAAACTTGTCATTTTTTCTTGTTTCGTATTTGTCTATTTTCTCAGGATTCGACTCCAGGCAGCCCACTCACGATCTGATGGCGATTCATCCCTACAACCCTCTGGAGGATCCTTACAGCCTCTATCCTCACTCTCTGCGAAACATAGGTGAGCAAACTGCACAAAGACGTAAAAATGACCAACGATTTATGTCTATATTCTTAATATATTTCTACTTTTTCCCCAGACGAGCTGTGTGCCAGCATCGTACGCTCCCACAGAGAAACCAGCCAGTACCGGGTGGAGGAGCTTCATGCTCTCAGATGGAAACTGTTTAATCGAGAGGAGATCCAGGCCTACCAGAGCAAAGTATGCCAACCAGCCCTCCGCTTCCTCCTGCTCTTGTTTTACTTCTCAGGCTTCCTCTCGCATGCAACCCTACCGAGACAGTCTCAAAACAAAACATGCCATTTCACATGGCTCAGGGCTACTTTTGTTTGATGAATCAAACAGAGAACTGAGAAAACTCAGTTGTTCAATTTCCCCCTCCTCTTCTCTCTTTGATCACCAGTGTGATCAAAGAGAGAAGAGGAGGGTAAATAAAGTGATAAGACACTGAAACCTGAGCAACAACTTGAATGGTCGGGACAGTGAGGATCAGTTTGTGTGGGATGACTGAGATGTTTTGCCCTTTGTGATTTATTTTAGCTTTATAGTGCACAACAGAAGTGACTACAGCCCCTGTGTGACATCACTTAAATGTCAGATGATTCAAAACGGCACCACCTCTCCAGAAATGCATCACTTTTAAGTTAAACAGTAGCGTATTTGCTTTGATGTCAAATTAAAAACACGACAGTTTGGAATTTACTATTTTAAAATTACAGCCCCCACAATAGGAACTCAGTGCAACAAAAGTCAGTACTTCTTTTATCACTGATTATTATTACATGGGAGTTAGGGTTATTTCTGCAGAGATGTTCTCACATTCTTCAGAGACTATTTTTTTCAGCTACATTTTCCTTGAAGGATTGTGTTGCTTTAACTTTCTCTTTACAATATTGGATCAAGTCAGGCCGCATACTTGTCATCTCTGTTCACTATTCTTCTTAGAAACTCCTGATTTTGCTCTTTGGTTGGTTCTTCTACTGAAATATTCCTCTTCTTACAGCTTCTTGTCAGCCAGTATTTTGGCTTAACCACAGACATTCATCTATAAATGTCATCTAACCAACACTTTTTGCTCTCATGCAGCCCCATATCATCATACTTCCACCTCCATGCTTCACTGTCAGGACTATGCATTAACTGTGGTAGTCCTGGTCAGGTTCACACCAAACATGCTGGACTCCATCTGAGCCCAAAAAATATATCTTCATCTGACCAAAGAATGTTCTCTCAGGCTTCTTTTCATGTTGTTTTACAAAGTTCCATTGTGAAATTTTATGCCAAACAACAAGCAAGGGTGTTTTTCTTGGTCCCCATTCATAGATTTTGATGTATTCTTCACTGTCTGATCTGCCACAGAAATTCTGATTTCCTTTGCTAACCCCTGTTCCAAGTCTGAAGCCACTGCTGTCTGTTTTTCACAGTTAGATTATGAAAGTAGTTCACTGTCTGTGGAGTCATTTTAGAAGGACGACCACTGCAGCCCTGATTAGTGACACTATGGCTCCTCATATACCTCCTGATTAGTGTGTTTCCATTTATTTTCAGGTGATCACTGATCTTCCTGTATCATTTTCCATCTCTGTGGAGTCTCACAATGACAATTTTTCAGTTCCTGTGTACAATTCTTCTTCACATGGAGCCATGATGCAGACATAAACACAGTCCATAGGTCCAAAACTGAGAAAGTTCTGCTGTTCACAGCTTGTTTTAGAACCATGTTCATGCAGTTAGACAGATTGAAAATCACATCTGGACTCAGTTTAGTTTCATTGATCAGAGGTGGATTCACTTTTGTTGTACTTAATTTCTACTTTGGGGCCTGAATTTTCAAAATATTCATCCTAAAGCATGATATTATATGTAATTCTATGACGCAGGGGTGCTTTCCCTGCTGTTACACACTACCATTCAAAAGTTTGGGGTCATGTAGAAATGTCCTTATTTGTGAAAGAAAAGTGCTTTTTTTCAATGAAGATAATGTTAAATTAATGATAAATCCAGTCTAGACATTGTTAATATGGTAAATGACTATTTTAGCTGGAAACGGCTGATTTTTAATGGAATATCTACACAGATATAACATTACTCCTGTGTTCTAATGCTACATTGTGTTAGCTAATGGTGTTGAAAGGCTCATTGATGATTAGAAAACCCTTGTGCAGTTATGTTAGCACATGGATAAAAGTGGGAGTTTTCATGGAGAACATGAAATTGTCTGGGTGACCCCAAACTTTTGAACGGTAGTATATTACTGTATGTTGCAAAAGGAGATCTGTTCGGAGATACAGCTTATAATCTTGTACTTCCTCTCCCTTTTACTCTTGTTTGCAGTCGGTGGATGAGATGTGGCAGCACTGTGCCATCCGACTGACCGAAGCTGTTCAGTATGTGGTGGAGTTTGCAAAACACATCCCAGGTTTCCGAATGCTGAGTCAGAATGACCAGATCGCCCTCTTAAAGACCGGTGATTGTCCCTTCCCTTTGAAACGTGAGCTTTATCCACAAATTTAAAACATTTGCTCTTCTGTTTCTAATCCATTTTTCTTACCTTCCAGGCTCCATGGAGGTGGTTCTGGTCCGGATGAGTCGCTTATTCAACACGGAGAACAACACCGTGTTCTTCGATGGGAAATTTGCTGGAACTGAAGTCTTCAAGTCTTTGGGTGGGTATATCAGTAAAGGTGTGAAACCATTTGTGAATAACCTCAGTGCACATTTACGACGACTTATCAAAGTTCTGTGGTTCTCTTTTGTCGCAGCGTGTGGAGATTTAATCACGGCGGTGTTCGACTTCGCTCATGGGATGTGCGCTCTGAAGCTCACTGAGCAGCAGATCGCTCTGTTCAGCGCTCTGGTGCTGATTAATGCAGGTAAGATCAACTCAGACTCTTTATTCTTCACTTTATTCACACTACAATAAAGTGGGAGGATGCTGACATTCAGTGGTGATGGCTAAAACAGGAGATAAACATGACCTGGCTTCAAATATTACGTTTTATTTACATTTTGGAAGCTCATTTGTCTTTATTTGTTCTTCAGGATTCACCTAGTATTTAGTTTTATGAATATTAGATCATCTTTCAACCAATAAGTGCACACTTTGACAATATAGTTTGTTGCATTTTGACCAAATTTTACGAACAAAAACATATTTTATCTCTAAATATAAGACTTTTTCGTCTGTTCGATCACATTTTGCCCTGTGGTTTTCTTCTTTCACTCATTTATTCTTTTATTAATTCACACACAATAAGCACAAACATAAATAATAGTACTTGTAGAAGATTTTTTCCACATTTCAACACAAATATTAGTCCAAAAATATCACAAAGACACAGTTTGGGACAAAAGTCACCAAACATTTTTCAGATCACAGCTTCTAAAATATGAATATTATCTGGTTTCTTTTCTCCTAATGTATATAATTAGCTAGTTGCAGCATTTTAACAGTTTAAATTATGATCATGTGTCACACAATAGGAAGTGGATTCTATACAAAATTTTTGTCACAACATTTAAACTATTTTTCTGGATAGAGCTTTATTTCATTTTATTTTATTTTATTTTTACCATTTACTAACAACTAATTGAGAGAATAGTCATCTATAGAAATGATTGATAAAGTAGTTGACGCCGTATAATATAGATAATTTGTGAGATTTTTTTTCTATTTAGATGATACAGTTGACTTACATACACATTAAAATGATTAAATATATGTTTTATTATATGCAATTCACCTGTGACACAATTTTTAGTTTAAAGACTAAACAAATAATTGATTTATCAAAAAAGCAATCTACAAATTAATTGTTGATGAAAATAATGTATATGATATTGTTATTATGCAGTGAAGGGAGGGACGTGTTTATTTTAACCTTATCTTGGTTTTATTGGGATTTAAAGCAAGTTGTTATAATAAAGGATCAAAATGTTTAAACAAACAGTATTAAAAAAACTGCTTTAGCTCAGCTTCAAATCTTACACACACCTTCGTCTCTGCTTTTCCATCAGTAATAATTTTATCTTTATAATCACAGGTCACAGTGCAGTTCAAAAACATATTTAGCTAATGAAGCTGCAACAATTAAACAATTAATAAATTCATCAGAAATTGGTTTAATATTAGATTAATCAGTTTATGTTTTTTTTTTCAGGAAAAAGTCTAAGTTCTCTGATTGTAGCATCTTAAATGTGAATATTTTCTGGGTTCTTTACTCCTCTATGACAGTAGACTGAATACGTTTGGACAAATCAAGACATTTGTCATCATTTCCTGACATTTTTAGACCAAACAACTAATTGATTAATCAAACTTGAATAATAATCAACAGATAATTGATTTCTTTCAGCCTTAGTTACAATGTAATATTAATACTAAAGGGTGGAGGGAGAGAGGTGTTTTTTTGCAATCTTGGGTTGATTTTATTGTAGTTTCATTGCAAGTTGTTATAATAAGGGGTTAAAACTAAAGTAAACAGCAATAAAAAAGTAAACGCCAACTGTTTTGATAATTTATTAATCAGTTTAAGTGGTTTTATTTATGAAAAAAATGTCTAAATTCAGTGATTGCAGCTTTTTAAATGTGAATATTTTCTGCTTTCTTTCCTCCTCTATAACAGTAAACTGAACATCTTTGGACAAAACAAGACATTTGGGGAATAAAGCTCAAGATGACAGACAAAACATAAGAATATATAGCTAATTGATTACTGGAGAAGATAACCAACAGATTAGACAACAAAATAAACTTTTTCTTTCATGTGCAGACCGTCCATGTCTGGAGGACAAAGGCAGAGTTCAGCGAGTGCAGAGAAGCGTTGAGTTTGGACTCACACATATTCTACACCGAGACAACCAGGAGAGTCTGATGCACAAGGTACATGTTTCCTCATTTTCATTATTTATTCTATGAATATCCTGGCATGTTTTTCTCGTCTGACAGCGTGTGTCTGTTGTGCAGCTCTACCAGAGGGTGGCGGTGTTGCGTTCGCTGTGCAGCCTCCACATGGAGAAGCTGCGCTGGTTCAGCCAGAGATACCCACTGACTGCCCACTCCCTGTTCCCTCCACTCTACAAGGAGCTGTTCGCATCCGAGGCTGAGCTGCTGCCGGGCACCAATCACTGATCAATCACCGATCAATCACACATGCATAGATATTTTACTTCCTGACAGAATCTATTTTTCTAATAATGAAATTAAGCTCAGTTAATCATAGTGTGTTAAATATTACATGACGTCCAGCAGAGATTTTTTTTTTTTTTTTTTTTTTTTTGGGTAGATCATGTCAAAGATAAATCTGAATGTTTTGATAGTGTACAATGATTTTTGATTATTCCAGACATTTTGACAGAGAGTTTTCAGTAAAGCGCAAGATTCTTTCTTCTCTCTCAGGATGTGCTGTTGTGATTCTGTCCGGTTATAGTTACTGTGTGTCAAATATACAGAGTCAAAGAGGCAGAACTCAAAATCCCAGAGAATGCAAATGGGACTTTAAAAGGTTTGAAGCTTGACTCTTTATAGGTGTCAGTTTAAATTCACATTTGATTCAAAGAGAACAAATGGAGAACTGAAATTCAAGATGTAAAGTCATATTGAAACAGGTTAAAAAACAAAGAAAGACAGTAACAGCTAATGTGCAAGAAGAACCAGAGACATTCACAGTATCTACTATAGTTCAGCCCCAAATTATTCACAGCCATACCACATTTGTTTTAGAGCCATTTTTCTGTCTGTAAATGACATGAAAAGATGACAAAGACAGTAGGACATTGTGTTCAAGATGTAAATGAATCAGCATCAAAGTCTTTCTTTTCCTCCACAACAGTCCACCAGTAGTTCTAGTGTCTAACAGTGTTCCTGCAGGTCTCCACTGGGATTTAGTTCCTCCAAGTGTCCATCTCCAGCTCTTTGAAGGCTTCCTCTCCATCACTCTGCTCTTCAGTTCCTCCACACATTCTGGATGGATTCAGGTCTGGACTCTGGCTGGGACGCTCCAACATCTTCTCATTGTTTTCTCTCCACCATTTCTTCACCACGTCTGCTCCATGTTTCACATCATTGTCTTGTTAGAAGCTCCAATGCTGCCCAAGGAGCAGTTTTTCTGCAGACTTCCTGATGTTCTCCTCCACAATCTCAATGTTTCCTCTTTTCTCATGATGCCGTTTCCTTCAGACATGACTTGTAACTGAGCAGTAAGTGAGTAGAGAAGTGCTGCAGGTCCAGCTGAGCTTTAGTGTGTCTGTCTTGGAGAAGTGGAGTCCTCCTTGGTCTGATCCATGGAGACCAGCCTTGTTCTTGGTCTGATGGAGTGTCTGATGGACATGTTGCTACCAGAACTGCTCACATTCATCAGGATGCTCTTGGTGCTGATCCTTGGATTCTTCTTGTCCTCTACCATTCTTCCAGTGCAGGGCTCACGTCTGTCTTCCTAGCAGCCCTTTGACATGTTTCACAGTGTGGAACTCCTTGGACTTTTTCATCATGGACCACTGGTCATGACTTGGAACTGACTGTGGAAGTTTGTAGTGGATTACAGCGCTATAGAACATGGTAGGAATTACCAGGAACATTTGGAATGTGTCAAGGAGTATAACTATTCCTAGACATTTCTCTCATTGGCACTAGATAGTTTCCACGTATGCTGATGACATAGTTTTATACATTGATGAAAAACTTTCTTTTGCTCTCTAGTTCTCAACATAGTTTGGAGACATTTGCAGAATTTATACATTTTTCTAGCATAGAAGTCTCCACTGCACAGCCCTTGAACATTTGAAATGACTTAGAAGCTGCATTTTGTCACAAATTTGCAACAATTTCAGGGAGTATAAATCATTTTAACCACATGTTTTTGGTATGAACCATAAAAACACTTGGATGTGACTTTATAGTCTTTAAATGTCTTGTGAGCAGCTACAATGTGAAACTGGAGGTCCTCAATGAGCTCTTTGGTTTAAACCATGACTAGTTACTAGAGAAGTGACTACTGCATCAGCTGTTCTCAGTTTATAGTGTATTAGAACAGTATAGAACATGGTAGAAATTAGTGGCACATCCAGAGTAGTGTAGAAGCTGCATTTTCTTTAAAAGTTCCAGCAATGTTATGGAATATGCATAATTCGGGACATTTATATTTTGAGTAAACTTGTAAAATAAACCATAGAATTAGTTCAAATTCATCTTCAACACCTCTAACAGAATGTCTTACTGTCCTTGGTCACTTGTTTATGCCAGATAAACCACTTTAGAAGCAAATGTGACAGAAAAATAGGAATATCAAGCAATAAAACCAGTAATATACAGGGCTGATTAATACAAGCAAAGCCGCCAAAAGTTTTGTCTTCTAGCAAACTATCTCACCAGCTTCAGTAAAACTGCTGTCCACTAAAATCTGAATGTATCAGGTACTTACTTTATGCTAAAAACACCCATTTAAATGTGAAACAATGCTTCTTTGTCTCTGTATGTCTTTAGTGTTTCTCCTCAGGCCGACCAATAAATCCCACAGCAAAATGTTTTCCTTTTGTTTAAAGAAATCCTCTCAGACTTTTGTATCTTTTCAGCTCTTCTTCTTGAGAAAGACGTTGCATTAAATGTAGAAATAATATGCAGTTAAAATGTGGAGAAATGGTAGACATATCTTCCTCTGTGTGCTGACTTTTCCTGATTTTGTTTTTTCCAGATTATCTTGTTTTGTCTTCTCCGCATATCTTTGAATAAAGCCATGAGTAAAGAAGGTTTCAGCATTAAATACTGTATGTAGAGATCTGTTCATGGAACAGCTGCGATTTTGATTAAGATTATTCCATGTAAACCGTCGAATAAACTGCTGGAGGATGTGACACCAAGCACATGTGGTTATCTCATTCGACTGTTTATTTAAACTATAGGAGAAAATGTGTAATATAAACAGCTCAGACAAGCAAGTCTAACGGATCCTGTTATGGTATGATAAGAAAAATCCCTATTAAGTCAACATTTATTCATAGCAGGCTGCTCTGAAGTGATGATTCATCTGCTGCATATTGAACATCCAGACTCAGTCTCAGCACCATTTGTAGAGTTGAAGCTGCAGCAGTTATCACGTAGGAAGAATTAGTCATTGTGGCAGAGGTCCGTGCAAAGTTGTCATCCGGTTGTCAAACACAAAAAACTGTTGCTAACCAAGTCAAGAGGAAGCAAATTAGAAGGTTCTGAGTCAGCTGGATGTGGTTCATATTTTCCTGGAAGAAAACATTAAGAGTTAAAGCTGAACGCACATATTTGCCTTTTCATCTCCTTCTGTGTGCAAGTTTTGGTTAAAAAAATGCTTCCTAAACATGTTTCACATGCAGTGGTTTGTGGTTTCATGTCTTCTTTGTTTGATGTCAGGTAAACAGTTCCTGTAATTACAATAAGAAGACATCCCCAGTGCAACTTTCTGCTTATTTAATTACTGTTTTCCCATTTTCTTGCTCATGCACATGACGCTATATGTGATTTTACCCAACAGAAGTGAATACGCCTCAATGCAATATCACCTAAATTTCAAATGGTTCTAAATTTTGTTGCTCTGACTTGAATAGTAGATTGTTGCTCATCTGGAAACTATAAAACTAACAGTTTAGATTTATTATATCAAAACATTCAGGCCCCGCAGTAGGAACACAATGCAACAAAAGTCATTGCTGAGATTTAAATCTTTATTGTTTCAATACATCATAAGTCCACCTTTATTTTGATAGTAGACTAAATCCTCCTCAGCATGGATGGTACCAAGTTTCTGTAGAAATGTTCTGCCATTCTTTATGGATTTTTTTTTTTTCAGCTGCACTTTGCTGGAGGGGTTGTGTTGCTTGTTCTTTCTCCTTAAAATACCCCAAAAGTGTTCTATTGGATTCATAGTTTTCACTTTTCATAAGAGTTTTTGCAGAAATGTGTGATTTTGTTTTTTGGATGGTTCTCATGTAGGAATGCTTCTCTTCTTCCAGCGTCTGCAGACTGGGACTCATCTTCCATCCATCCATCCATTATCTATTCACTGCTTAATCCTCGTTAGGGTTGCGGGGGGCTGGAGTCTATCCCAGTTGACTTAGGGTGAAGGCAGGGGACACCTGGACAGATCACCAGTCTATCACAGGGCTACATAGAGAGACAAACAATCACACTCACATTCACACCTACAGACAATTTAGAGTTACCAGTTAACCTCAACATGTCTTTGGACTGTGGGAGGAAGCCAGAGAACCCGGAGAAAACCCACACATGCACAGGGAGAACATGCAAACTCCATGCAGAAAGATCCTGGGAAGGCCGGGACTCTAACCGGGGATCTTCTAGCTGTAAGGCGGAAGTGCTAACCACTGACTCACCGTGCAGCCCAGGACTCATCTTGTCAGTCAGTATTTTGGTTTATCCACACACATTCATTTATAAATGTCCATCAGCACCTTTTTCTCTCATGCAGCTCCATATCATCATACTTCCACCTCCATGCTTCACTGTCAGGACTATGCATCCACTGTGGTAGTCCTGGTCAGGTTCACACCAAACATGATGGACTCCATCTGAGAACAACTCATTTATCTACATCTGACTAAAGAATGTTCTTCAACATTCATCAGGCTTCTGTTTTGTTTTCTTTAGCAAAGTTTCATCTTGCAATTTTGTGAGCAACAAGAGGTTTTTTTTGTTTGTTTTTGTTTTTCTTGGATGTCATAGACATTGACATGAACAGTCAGTTGCTGTTTGTTTTTCACAGCTAGATGGTGAAAGTAGTTCACTGTCTGTGGAGTTATTTTAGGACGACGACCACTGCAGCCCTGATTAGTGCTACTATGGCTCTTCTATACATTGTGATTACTGCTGTTTACACTGACTTTCAGCTGGTCACTGATCTTTCTGGATCCTTTTCTCTCTTTTTGAAGTCGTACAACCACATTTTTGTTAAGTTCCTCTGACGATTCTTTTTCCACATGGAGCCATGATGTAGACATGCAGACAGACACAGTCCATAGGTCTAAAACTGATAAAGTTCTGATGGTCGCAGCTCATTTTAGAATCATGTCACCCACTGTTAGGCTGATTGAAAATCACAGTTTACTTTCAGTCATCACAGGTGTTTTCACATTTCTTTTATTGAGTTTCTACTTTGGGGCCTGAATTTTTAAATTGCATTTGTTTTGGATTGTTCATATGAGGCAATACTTGATTGTTCAACTTAGAAGTAAAGCAATTATTGACATTTTGCATCATTTATTTTAGCACAGGTGTGTATTCACTACTGTTCTATACTGTATTTTGACAAGAAAACCAGTTTCCAGCAGTGTTGCAGCCTGACAGCAAGAAGAAAATATTGTATTTGGTTATCTTGAAACTTTCATAACAAGTGGACCACCAGAGTACGAGCAGGGTGCATTTTCATCCTTGCCTCGGTTTGTTTATCATTCTTTGCTCTCAGTGGAATTCCAACACTTTTGTTGCAGCTTCTGGACCTCCGACACCCATCAGCACCAAAGAAAGTCTTTGATGCTGCTATCTACTGTATATGATGGAAAAACGCTGCAGGCTGATGGCTCTATAGGGAGTAAACGGAGAAAACTGATGTAACTACAGCATTCAACTGCAAAAGGAGTTGTGTTTTGGTGGGCAACGTGTCGAGGTCATGATGAGAGGTCATAATAACCCTGGATTCAAGTCAGTCTGAGATAACAAGGAATTTAAGGCCTTTGATACGTCTCTCACAATGAAGAACACAATAAATTTCAACCATCCCTGCAAGGTCGTCGTACTGGAACAAGCTGCTAAGTTGACTTTGCTTTCTAAAACAACAAAACCCTTCATCAAACATGTTTGTCTTCAGGTATTTAAAGGAGCACTTTGTTTATTTTACACGGAATCATCACAATGAGTGAACAAAGTGGATCTGAATGGACCTTTCTATGACCTAAAAAGCAATATTAACATTCACCTAATTTCTGTCCAATAAAACAAAGCAGCAGAAATATAACAAGAAAAGCAAACTGCACAGCTGAGGTTTAAATTAAAACCCTGCAGGACAGATCTCACTTCAATATGCATTCATGAAAGCAAATGCAAAAATCATATATCTACAACTCATATGCAAACAAGTGGGAAAACAAGCAAAGGAAACATTATTTAATGCATTAATTAATGTAATTAGGGTGTTTGTGCTTGAAGATATTGTGAATATGTGTGTAAATGTGTTTTTTCTTCTTTTTTTCAGCTATTTGAATTATTTCAGACATGCCACAGTATCATGAAGACACAAATAGAAGAAAACAAAACACAAAACAAGAAAAACTAACTAAATAACTAACTAAAATAATGTCTAAAAAAAAGTTGGACTTATTAATAAATATAGAAATACTAATAATATGTTCATTGAAAGACTGACAAAAGAAGCTTGGGCTTTTGGAAACTTCATTTTCAGCACAAAGTTTGCACACTTGGGAGAAAAATGTTTTGAAGAAGTAGAAATGATAGACAGATATCAAAAATAGAAAGAAGAACAGAAACTTATGAGCCAGTGAGTGACAGAATCTGTGAGTTGCATAAAAGGGAAATGAAGGTTCCTGTTTGATCTGGACCTAATTTGATGATAATCAGGATAACTCCTGATGTGCTGCTTTCTTTCTAAACATCCCTCTTCGCTTCCCCAAACTTTTGGTGATGCTGGACTGAATCACACAGTCCAAGACAGAATTTATATATCAATCATCTACCTATGTTAATAAACATCATTGCAGATTTTAAGGGGGATGCAAAGATTAAACCCCTTCAATATTTAGAACATGTGCAGACACTACAGGACAAAAGTTTGGAAGCAAGATCAAATTGGAACAAATAAAAATCATAGTTTAATTGGCACACTTAGCAACAAAATAAACACGGTTATTTTGTATAACATGGAGTCAGTAGTCAGAACAGATCTTTACTGTAAATATCAGGTATTTGTATCTGTACTCTTGTTTCTTTACTCAGCTGTTTCTTTCTAGATATGGACACAGCTGACATTTGTTAGAATTTTTGTCTGCAAACTCTGAAAAGCCAAAGAGCTAAAGTGAATAATGCAACTGTGATTTATTTTTTTTTAACCTTTGCATTGAAGTTGTCGCTCTTGCAAACCTTCTCAACTCAAAAACTAAGACCTTCTTTTCTTTTGATAACATTTTTTCAGCAATTGCCTGGCAACATCAGTGTCTACCTAAAGCTAAACTGAGTAAAATGGTGCATATCAATGAAAGTAAAGTCTGATCATGCAGTAAATACATCCCAAAATCTATAGAATTCATAGTGATTTGTAAGAAAGATATTGTGAACAGGAACTTGGAAGTTGCTTCCAAATGTTTGGCCTGTAGTGCATGTATGAATTATGAATTAAAACAACCACTTAATCTGCTGAGGAAATAGAAATTAGGTCTCTATATATCCCATTATGTGCCACATTTTACACCCCTACCATAAACTGGTGCAGAAAAGTTTACTAAAATGCAAGGAATTAAATGTTTGATGCTTCAGATTTCCCCTTAACTGATACGTCAGCCCCAATATTCAAGCAAAGTCACTGTCAATGTAAAGACAATGAACAGATATATTGGCATTAGGGCCAAATAATCCTAAGGTTGATGGTAAAAGCAAGCTTTGATCTTTGGAAAATCAATTTGAATTACATAATTTCTTACAACACTGATAAACAATGCACAATAGGATTAAATATACCATGTTTGTTAAAGTTTACTTTATAAAAAATGATTATTTATTGCTTTGAAATTTCACTTTGATTTTTCTAATTATTCTTAAAATAATTTTAAAAGAAATCCATTTTGTGAACATATTTCCACTCTGTTCCTCCAGCTGTTTCTGGTCTCTGTCCCTCCAAGTTTGTGCATCACCTCAGTATGATATAATCAGTGATAAAGAACTTGGAGTAGTGATACAAATGGTACAATTTCTTATTTTCAAGTATAAAAGGGAACTGTAAATGTTGTGATATTGAAAACATGTTTTTTGAGGATTAACTGGAAAATGAAATGATAAAAACAACGTCACCGGGTCATTTTGACCCATTTATTCATCTGAAGGTTAAGAAAATAAAAGTATTTTTCCTCAGCTTTACAAACACAGACAAGTAGCACGTTTTGACTGTGCAGAAAATTTTCAAAATCTAGGGCTTTAAACTAAATTGCATAATACAGAATGTCTGAGAGTCTTATTGCATTATTATGTAATTTTTTTTTATCTTTAATCTGTGCAATATTACTGGCATGTGCAACAATGTCATGTCTGTTGATTACTTCTGTATATCTTGGTTTATTTTGGATATTTTTTTATTTAGGACATTTCCGTAATGTTTGCACTATCTTTGCTGCAGTAACACTGTAAATCTCCCCACTGTGGGACTCATAAAAGCTTATCTTATCTTATTTTTGACTGTTGTGAGATTTTTTTTGACATAAATTAATTAATTTCCACCATAAAATAATTCAGAAATTGATCAGATTGGTGCATAAAAATCACCAGAATGCAGGAAATAAAGTGATTAACCCTCAAGTCGTCCTGCGGGTCAAAAACGACCCAGTTTAAAGTTTGAAAATGTGGGAAAAAATATATATTTTCACAGTGCCTTATGATGTCCACATTTTCAACATTTTTGGGAAATCTTTGAACATTTTTTGATGGAAAAAAGGAAATGTTAAAAATGTTTCTTAAGAATATTCACAAAAAAATCAACCAAAATCCAGCAAATTTCGCTGGATTTTTTTTTCTGAATGTTCTAAAAGAAAATAGAAGTTTTACTGATATATATATGTAATCAAGATTTTTGCTAATTTTTTGAAAAGATTTACAAGAATTTTCTTGCCAAATTTATTTATTTATTTATTTATTTATTTTTAAACTTTTAAGGAAATATTGGAATTTTCGTCCCGAAGGTTTTGCAAATTTTCAGAAATTCGGGGAATTTTTTTGCTGAATTTTTGGATTTTTTTCAGACAAGGAAACAATATTTTTTAGTGCCCGTAAATGAAGACAACAGGAGGGTTAAATGTACACCCACGAAGCTCAACCTTGTCGAACTTTTCCATCCAGCAGCACCCAGGATTTAAAGCCATCCACTATGAGTCATGTAGAAAAACTTCCCTCCCTCCTTGTTTTCCTCACCCCGCCTCTCCTCCCTTTAAACCCTCAGCAGCCATAAAATCCGTTCGCAGGTTTTGCCTCTTTTTTTTTTTTTTTATCGCTCTTCGGACGGACGGCGCAGCCGCTCGTGGTGGACCAATAACCGGCTCCGGTCTGCGCTCTGCCCCCGATCAGCGACGTGAGTTCCGGCGGACGAACCGAAGCGGACAGCGGAGACTCGAACGCGGCCACCATGAGCTCGTACCCGGGTTGGTTCTGCTGCTCGGTGCTGCTGTTGGTCTGCCTGGGTTCAGCTGCCAAAGGTCGGTTGGGTTTATTCTGCTGACACAGAAATGTTGTTCGTGTTCCGCCTGGAGGCTCCATGTTTGTTCCAGTCAGCTGCTGTGCGTTCATCCAAGCTTGCTGTAACTTTAGTTACAATATACTGATACTTCCTATTAGAGGCAAATACCTCACTTATTCCTACATTTAATAATTGCAGATTTTTGTTGTTGTGATGCATTTTTATTGATTATATTCACAGACAGTAAAAGTTAACTCCACCTCCTGTAATAATTATATATTATTATTTATTTCTCTTATAAGTAACTTTATGTGTCGGTTTTGTGATATATGTAATGGAATATTTTGCATGATGGTGATCGGTGAGGAGTCTCCAATATATAGCAGGAGTGACGGTGCAGTATCACTTAAATGTCAGATGACTCAACGCTGTGTCACCTTACAGTAACTGCACCACTCCTAAGTTGAACAGCAGGTATTTGCTCTCATGTAAAATATAAAACTAGCAGTTTAGATTTGCTATTTTAAACAACACAGGCCCCAACAGCTGGAACTCAATGCGAGAAATGGTTCTTCTCCAGAAACGCTTGTGATTTAGTCGTTTGGATGTTCTCCTGCTGGAATATTCCCAGTATTTTTGATTTATCCTCAGACATTCATCTATAAATATCCTCTCTCCAGCACCTTTTGCTCTCATACAACCCCATATCATCACACTCTGGTCTTCACTGTCAGGACTATGCATCCACTGTGGTAGTCCTGGTCAGGTTCACACCAAACATGCTGGACTCCATCTGAGCCCAACTCACTTATCTGCATCTAACCAAAGAATGTTCTCCAATGTCCATCAGGCTTCTTTTAAAGGTTTTTAATAAGGCTTCATCTTGGAGTTTTGTACCCTACGGCAAGCAAAGGTGTTTTTTTTCTTCTTCTCCATCCACAAAGGTTGATATTCTGAAGCGTCTTTCACTTCACATAAACTCTGATATCCATTGATAACTCCTGTACCAAGCAAGTAGACTGTGAAAGTAGTTCACTGTCTTTCATTTCAGGAGGACGACCACTGCAGCCATGATTAGTGCTACTATGGCTCCTTCTGTACCTCCTGATTACTGTAGACACTGTTTCCACTGATTTTTAGTTGATCTTCCTGCATCCTTTTCCATCTTTGTGAAGTCTGAAAATCTGATTTTTCAGCTCCTCTGTTCAGTTCTTTTCCGTGTGAAGCCATGATGCAGACATAGACACAGTTCTAGGTCCAGAACAGCTGTTCTTCTGTTCACGGCTCATTTTAAAACCATGTTTGTGATCCACTTGGTGATCACAGGTGGACTCGGTTTTGTTGTGTTGAGTTTCTGCTTTGGGGCCTGAATTTTCAATAGCGTCTTTCTGAAGTGTTTGTTTTTGATTGTTCACACTATACTCTGCTGTTCAACTTAGATAAAATGTAAATATTGAGAATTATCCCTAAGTAGACTGGTTCAACGACTTTTATTCAGGTAACTCTGACTTGTTCTGTTTTGTATTTTGCACCCATATCTTCCTCCTCTTCCTTCCCTGGCAGCCTCTCAGTGTAATTTGTGAAAATCAAAACAATGTCCAGTTGCGTAACTTTGTCTCGCTGTCTTTGTGTGTCTACATCTTTCCAGATGAGCACTTCCTCGGGCAGCGAGAGGTCACCTTCGACCTCGACCAACTCATGCAAGGTGTGTCTTTGTGCATTCACATCCTAGAGCAGCATCTCCATTAACCTCAGTTTATTCAGCTCTCTGTACTTCTGTTGATGTATCGGGACATGAAGTTTAAGTCGTGCTCCACGGATTATAGATCAGTTTGCCTGACAGAAGGAGTACTACTTCATCCTTAAAAGTGGTTGTATAATGTCTGCAGTGACTCTGGAGAGAGCGTTCCAGAGTTTGTCCTGTTTTTCTTGGCTTTCTTCTCTATGGAAGTAAATCACTTGAGTTTTCTGCCTGTGTGGTTTATAGGCGAGCTGTGTTCATGCCTTCAGTTAATGTGGGTCAGATTTAAGTCCATAAATACAGCAGAAACATGTCTGTCTGTATGTCTGCTGTTTGACTTTATAAAGACATTTTAGCATGTCCTGCTTCTTGCACATCACTGCTTTTAAAATTAAAATGTGTCTTTCAGTGATGCAACAACCAGAATCTCTAGACCTGCAGAAAGAGGAGGACTTGTCAGAGCTCTTGGATCCTAAAGGTACCGTTTGTTTTCTTACTTTAGGCATTAACTGACATACCAGCACTGGAAAATATAAGCAAAATGTCTTGTCGCAATTTTTTGACAGATATTGCGATTTTATTTGTGATAAAATATGTATAAGTGGAGCTTCAGTCCAAGATTCACTGTGTCATAGAGTCAAAACATGCGATTTAAAGCTGCACATGATGTTAGGAAGGCAAATACACTCAGTCACATCAAATCACAACTTTTTAAGCTGCTTCATAAGAAAAGAAAACTTGTACGTTTCTCATTTTTCTTGACAAACAACAGAAGTCTGTCTGCTGGAACATCATTTGTTCTGATTTAAGGGTTCTCAGATGCACTGAGTTTTATTTCACTTTATTTACAAGGCACAGATGTTGTTGACATGCAGAGTCCAGATGTGCACGGCAAAAATGACTGAAAAGCAAGTGAGAAATACCGAAAAGGAAGATTTGGTTGCAAAATAAATTAGTCGTCTGGAAATGTTTTGACTCCAGAAAGAAAGATGTTGAACAAAAACACACGAGGCAACACAACTTATTTATTACAGGATTTAAATCAGCAGCACAGAGCCAAGAGTGCAAAGCCAGATGTGAATACTATCCAAAGCGAAACAATAAAAGAATAAACTGAATGCCTTTACCAGTGTTACACCATGGGAGAACAGTTCCAAACATCTTTTTTCAGTTAACCCCAGTCACTCCAGATTATTTCTTTCTAAACAGTTATTGAAGCCATCCAGTGAAAATTTCTGTATTTTATCAAAATATCTTGCAGAAAAAACAAATTTAGCATTTTTTGCGATTTTCTAATCACATTGTTCTTCTGTTCTTGTTTTGTAGAATTTCCCATAGAGCAGATGATGGTGTCTCCTCCAGATATTAATGGGAGGGAGAGAGGTAAGACATCTATCTATCTATCTATCTATCTATCTATCTATCTATCTATCTATCTATCTATCTATCTATCTATCTATCTATCTATCTATTCACTTTATGTTAAGCTAATAATATTATACTATTTTAGCTTGCTGTAGCACAAGCTAACTAGCTGTAATATTCCAATATTGTTAAGCTATATTAGCACTAGCTTACTGACTGATTCACTTCCTGTCAAACTAACAATGATCTGCTTAATTAGCTTGCTGTAGCACTAGCTAACAAATTAGCTAATTTTGTGGTTCAACTAATATTGTTTTGCTATATTGGCCTGCTGCAGCACTGGCTAACAAAGTCACTGATTTTAGGTCAAGCTAATAATGCTCTGCTATGTTAGCTTGCTGTAGGACTAGCTAACTAGCTGACTTTTATGGTATTCTAATATTGTTAAGCTATATTAGCACCAGCTAACTAACTAGTTCACTTTATGTCAGACTAGCAATGGTTTGCTGTATTAGCTTTCTGTAACACTAGCTAACTAGCGGACTTTTATGTATTCTAATATTGTCTAATATTGTATTGCTATAGCAAGCTAGTGCTATAGCTTGCTATAGCACTAGCTAATTAAGAAGCGGATTTTAGGCCAAGCTAGTAATATTTTGCAATGTTAGCTTGCTGTAGCACAAGTAAACAAAAATGATTGAGTTTAGGTTAAGCTAATAATGCTCTACTGTATTAGCTTGCTGTAGCAATAGCTAACTAACTGGCTCTTGTGATATTCTAATATTGTTATGCTATATTCCCTTGCTGTAGCATTAGCTAACAAACTAGCTAATTTTAGGCCAAGCTAATAATGTTTTGTCATATTATCTTGCTGGAACACTAGCTAACTAACTAGCTCACTTTATGTTATGCTAATATTGTTATGCTGTATTATCTTGCTGCTGCACTAGCTAACAAACTAGCTGACTGCTAACAATATTTTGATATATTACTTTGCTGTAGCACTAGCTAACAAACTAGCTGACTTTATGTCATGCTAACAACGTTTTGCTATATTAGCTTGCTGTAGCACTGCCTAACAAGCTGGCTGATTTTAGGCCAAGCTAATAATGTTTAGTTATAATTACCTTTCTTTTTTATTGAATAATTGTCACCAAAAAGCAGTTGACAATAAATCAGGCCTGATATTTAAGATCAAGATCAATGATGATTTATGTATCTATCTGATTCCTGTCTTTTTGTCACAGGTCGACCGAGTTTTGGGCCTCGTTCTTTTGGTGGTCCTCCCATGTTGCAGTACCCCGTTCAGTTTCCTCTCTCCCGGCCGACATCCAACAACCTCCAAGCCATCTGTCTTCATGGAGACCATCGTCCTCGCTACGCGATACGCTCTTACTTTCCTGCCTCTGGTTTTGGTCAGCTGAAGCGACAGGCCGAAGCCGTCAATAACGCAGAGTCCTGGTTCGACGTTTGCTGCAAAGGAAACCAGACGTGGGAGACAGAAGTGACTCTGTGTTGCGCCACGCAGGCGGTGAGTTTTCACAACAGCTCCTACAGTCGATTCAGCACATTTTTACTGTCTAAAGGTGAAACGACAGCATCCTGTGTCTGCTTGGCCTCATTTATGGGCACCAAAAAATATTGTTTCCTTGTCTGAAAAAAATCCAAATATGCAGCAAAAAAAATTCCACAAATTTCTGAAAATTTGCAAAACCTTCAGGAAGAAAATTCCAATAATTCCTTAAAAATTTCACTTAAAAGTTTTATTTTAAAAAAAAATCCCCCAAATTTGGCAAGAAAATTCTTGTAAATGTTTTCAAAAAAAATTAGTAAAAATCTTCCAAAAAATCCTAACAATGTCCAAAGTGATTACATATATATCAGTAAAACTTCTAATATTTTCTTTAAGAACATTCACAAAAAAATCTACCAAAATCCAGCGAAATTCACTGGATTTTGGTTGAATTTTTTTCTGAATGTTCTTAAGAAACATTTTTAACATTTCTTTTTTTTCCACCAAAAAATGTTCAAAGATTTCCCAAAAATGTTGAAAATGTGGACATCAGAAGTTTCCCTGTGAAAATATGTTTTCTTTCCCACATTTTCAAACTTTAAAATGAATCCATTTTGACCCGCAGGACGACAAGAGGGTTAATTGATTAAATGTTTAGTAAGCACAAGGAATAAGGGGGAGCTTGTTCCAAAACATCCATCTCCAAGCCACAGATCGTATGATGTGAGGGGTTGAGGTGTAGAATAAGGGGTTAACAGCCAAACTGTGTAGGTTTAAAAGTAATCAGCACAATCTTTTTATATTCTGTGACAATTTATTTATATTCTGCGACAAACGGGGAGCCGTGTGCTCCCTGTGCAGAGAGTCACATGTTCCACAACAAATGCAACATGATTAAAAACCCAATATGTGGTGGAGATAAAACTGGATCCCAAACCAATATTATTTCATATTAAAAACCAACATGCAATAAAGTTCATCCCCCTAATCCTTCACGTGGAAACACACTGTCACATTATTGGCAGCCTTGTATTGTGTGAAGTAGCGGCAGACCAAACACAGTGTCCTTTCTGTGCGTGTATTTAATTCGCCCTGATTATTAAAAGGCCGCGAAACATTCTTGGCATTGCAGAGATGGTGGCGCTTGCTTTTCTCAGACAAAAGTGGAAGGCCTTGGGCGGTTTGGGTTGATAAGCTTATTTAATGCGGCGTAGCCAGACATAACAGACAGGCCTTGGCATGAGCACCAGTGGAGCAACAAACCTGAACTGAATTCTTCAGTGAGCTGGTGAAGAATTACCTTTAATCTCCCTCTAAGTTTGTTCTGGATAAAGAGCAGCTGGTTTGTTTTACTCGGTGTTAATTGTAGATTGAGTTCATGCACCCTGACTGTCTGTGTTGCTGTGTTTTTCCTGTGTTTTCTGCAGTGGGAGCTGTTTGTGGAAACGTTCTGTTCCGCCGACTCGTCAGTCAAGGATCGCCTGTACGACTGCTGCAAGCTGACCGGCTCTGACAGACTAAACTGCTTCGACAGGGATGCCCCGAACCCAAACTATGGGGCAACAGAGGAGCTGCCGGTGACTCCGATTCCTTCTACCATCAGCTTCAGCTTTGACCAAAACACCTGCCAGAGGTACGAAAGAAAATGTTTCAAATTACTGAAATTAAAGAGGATGATGCAGTTTTTTTTCTCTCAGGCTCTCAAATTAAACTCAAACACTATTTCTGATCTATTGCAAAGGAAAAACTACAGAAACTAGTTGCTATAGAAGTGGAACAGTTAATCTATTAATCATCAATCTTTGGTGCAGGGGTGTCAAACATGCGGCCCGTGGGCCAAAACCGGCCCTCCAGAGGGTCCAATCCGGCCTCAAAGAGAAGACATTAGATTGTAAATTATTGAATCTATAAATTTTAAAAAATTTCTAGACCTTAGCAAGGTGTTTTGATCATAAAGTAAAACACTAGATTGTTTATTGTTCTTTTGTCTTTTTGTGTCTCATTTTTGTAATATTTTGTCTTGTTTTTGCTGGGGTTTTTTTGTCATTTTTTATCTGATTTTTGTCGTTTGTCTCATGTTTTTGTCGTTTTGTTTCTCGGTTGTCTTTTTTTGTTTCCTTTTGTCTCGCTTATGTTTTTTGTCTTATTTGTGTCATTTTGTGTTTTGCTTTATTCATTGTGTTTGTGTATCGTTTTTGTGGGTTTTTTGTCTCCCTTGTGTTGTTAGTCTATTTCTTTGTCGCTTTGTTTCTCTCTTTTTTGTTGCTTTGTAACTTTTTTGTCCAGTTATTTGTCTCTTTTTTTGTTTTGTTTAATGTTGCTTGTCTCATTTTTTGGGATTTTGTTTCGTGTTTTTGTCGTTTTGTCTCATTTTTCGAATATTTTGTCTTGTTTTTGTTTTCTTTTTTGTCTTTTTTTGGTCTGACTTTTGTCATGTGTTCCTTTGCAGACACTCTGTGATCTGGAAGTTGTAATGTGTAAATGATAAACTGAGGCTGAATGTTGTTGAAATTGAATTTATTTTTCTTAAGAAATTTCAGGTTGTTCATAATGTTTTGGAAAAAGATAATTCCTTAAATGCTAACATTTTTGCACAAAAACAAAGGAAAATTGTGGAATTGTTGTTATTTATCGGTTATTATGCTGTGATTTTACTGCTCCGGCCCTCTTGGGATCAAATTGGGCTGAACGTGGCCCCTGAACTAAAATGAGTTTGACACCCCTGCTTTAATGGATCACCAACAATTAATGGGTTTGAGTCATCTTTTAAAGAAAAAAAAAGTTTAAATTCTCTGATTGCAGCTTGTTAAATGAATTTTATGTAGTTTTTTCCTCCTCTTTGAGAGTAAACTGAATATCTCTGGGATGAATACAAAACAAGACATTTGTCATCTTGGACTTTAGGAAACTCTGCTCGACATTATTGAGCATTTTCTGATTTTATTGACCAAACAGCCAGTCAATTAGTCGAGAGTATAATCAACAGATTGATCAACGATTAAAAAAATTAGTAAGTTGCAGCCCTACATATAAGATAGTGAAGCCAGCGCCTTAAAGGAGTTGTCTTGCAATACAAAGCCCATAAAAAGACAGAAAAAGCTACAATAAACAGACGCTGCAGCAGTTATTCTCTATGCAGCCTAAGCCTGCCTCCTGTTTGAGTTGAAACTGCTAACCTTTTTTTTTTTTTTTTTTTTTTTTTTTAAGTAAAGTTAGATATATTTTTTCAAGATTTACACTTACACATTCAAAAATTTGGGGTCACCCAGAAATTTTCATGTTTTCCATGAAAACTCACACTTTTATCCATGTGCTAACATAACTGCACAAGGGTTTTCTAATCATCAATTAGCCTTTCAACACCATTAGCTAACACAATGTAGCATTAGAACACAGGAGTGATGGTTGCTGGAAATGTTCCTCTGTACCCCTATGGAGATATTCCATTAAAAATCAGCTGTTTCCAGCTAGAATAGTCATTTACCACATTAACAATGTCTAGACTGGATTTATCATTCATTTAATGTTATCTTCATTTTTAAAAACTGCTTTTCTTTCAAAAATAAGGACATTTCTAAGTGACCCCAAACTTTCAAACAGTAGTGTATGCTATTTCCTAAGTTTTCTACTTTTGCACAGTCTGCACAATAATAGACAATCTGTGTAATAATAGTACTCTATCAGTATTTCTATTCATCAGTAATCTGGGGAATATCACTGATATGTGCAATAATGTTGTACTTGTATATATACTGTGTATTTTGGTTTATTTTTCAGTTTTATACTACATTACTTAAATATTTTTACCATCTTTGATGCTGTAGCATTGCAAATTTCCCCACTGTGGGATTCATAAAGACTTGTCTTATGTTATTCCTCCGCCAAGGAGGCGGAGCCTTGGCGGAGTTATGTGACACTCTGTGTTGGTTTGTCTGTCTGTCTGTCAACAACATTACTCAAAAACTGACCAATGGATTTGGATGAAATTTTCAGAGAAGGTCAGAAATGACACAAGGAACAAGTGATTATATTTTGATTGTAATCCTACCGCTGCGGACCACAAATTTTTTGAAGATTTAATCCATTGGAAATCATACAACGACTGAGCAGCCTTGGCGGAGTACTGCGCTCTCTGAGTGCTGATCTTTTCTCATATTTGTTGTGAATATCTGGATGAGCTGTAGCAAAACAGTCAAGGTGCAACATTATTTGACTTTGCAATTTATTAAAGAATAAAATGAGTAACAGTGAAAAATAATTAAGAAAAATGCAAAGTGAATAGTCCAACTGAAGGGCAGAGCTCGTGTTCAGACGTCTGATCATGATTCAAACAACAAAAGTAAACTTATAAAAGCATCTGTCCTTCACACAGCACTGCTTCAGACTCCTCAGCTGAGACGTCTCATGGTTTTGGTGTTATCAGACCTCTGCACAACGCTGGTCACAACATCATC
The DNA here is from genome assembly GCF_022539595.1 of Amphiprion ocellaris. Classification (NCBI taxonomy): domain Eukaryota; kingdom Metazoa; phylum Chordata; class Actinopteri; family Pomacentridae; genus Amphiprion; species Amphiprion ocellaris. The sequence continues at coordinate 4,790,533 of NC_072774.1, read as the reverse complement.
ACATAACATAACAAAATAGTAGAAAACATATTCAGGGTCAGGTTTATTATGTGCTCTGATTAACAGTCATACCCAGACTTGGTTGTGATCGTCACATTACAAATAAAATACATCCAAGTACAAATGAAGTTTTGCTACAGCAATCTTATCACCTTGTCTTGTCTTAAATGAAAAGGAAATGACTAAAAAGGAAAATAAAACACAGAAGAGTGTTGAAGGAAGTCCCATTTTTAAATGAACAAGGTGGTGTTTGTCTCTGACCTTCTGCCTCGTTCATCACAGGGCCCAGATGGCTCCTTACAGCGCCAGAGCAGACAGAAAAAAGAAGGAGAAGAAAGCGTCTACTGCCGAGAACGTTGACATCAGCTTCCCTCCAGGTCGACCCTCCGCCGACGCCATCGAGTCGCTGTGCGGCCACCAGAAGCTCCGCCCCCTCTACCACACCAGGTGTCTTCCACGTTCAGGCTTCGAGTGGCTGGCTCGGCAGGCCAAGACCGTGAACCGCATTGAGAAGGGATACAGGCAGTGCTGCAAGAAGAAGCAGGGCGTGCTCAGCTGTGTCGACCAGAAGGTAGAGCAAGAAACCTGCAGAAATAATCCTGGAAGCTGCAGTAAAAAGCAGCTTCTTTGGTTCCTAAAGAGCTCTTAGGATTACCTGAAGAGCTGCATTTTCTCCACTATGTGTAACAATTCCTGGGGTTGGAAGTGACAAGCCCCAAATTTATTATAATAGTTTTATTTTTTCTCCCACATTTTCAATAATTTCTGGGGTTGTAAGTGACGCTTTTGTATATATAAGCTTCAAAACTAGTATAATAGCTGCATTTTCTCCCAAATTTGCAACACTTTCTGGGGTTGTAAGGGACATTTTAAACTTCAAAATTATTATATCTGCATTTTCTCCCAAATTTGCAACAATTTCTGGGGTTGTAAGTGAAGCTTTTGTATATATAAGCTTCAAAACTAGTATAATAGCTGCATTTTCTCCCAAATTTGCAACACTTTCTGGGGTTGTGACTGTTTTGCATATATAAGCCCCAAATGTATTATAATAGCTGTGTTTTCTCCCAGATTTGCAACACTTTCTGGTTATGTAAGTGACATTTTTGCATATAAAAGCCTCTAAATTGTTATAATAGCTGCGTTTTCTCCTAAATTTGCAACAATTTCTGGGGATGTAAGTGACACTTTTTGCTGGAAGATTGAGATTATGAGAAAATGTTATTTTGGTTAACCATCAAATACATCAGTGATTCGACCTATACTCGTCCATAAGTGTGACAAAAATGACCCGTATAAGAATCAATGTGTTTTTATGCTTTTTTTTGGTCATTTTGCTTAACAATAATAATTAGTTTTATTGTTTCTATTACATTTTTGTCCACACATGAATGATTTCATGTTTGAAATATGTTTATTTTTCACTTTATAACAGTATTTGAACATTTTGATAATTGGAAAAGAAAAATATTACACAGAACAGCAATAGAAGAACGTCAACATCCATTTTTTAACTCTTCCTCCAGCTGTGGCTACTCTTCTTCCCTCCAAGTTTGTGCATCACCTCTTGTATGATATTATCAGTGATAAAGAGTTTGGGGTAGTCATACAAATCTTACAATTCCTTTAAAAGTATAAAAGGGAACTTACAAATGTAACAACGTGTTTTAAGGACAAACTGGAATATGAAATGATAAAAAGAAAGATATTGCAAGAGAACGACCTCACCGGGTCATTTTTGACCCACTTCTACATCTAAGAGTTAACTGAGTGATTTTTGATTCTGGTTTTAGTGGAGCGGCGAGATCGACAGGTTCTGCTTGACCGACAGCCTCAGTTTCAGCTGCTGTTCGAGCCAAAGTTCAGCCGATCGATACAGCTGCTTCCACTCGATGTCTACAGATCCACATTATAACAAGACCTCTGCCCCCGAAGACCTGTCGCTTAACAGCATTTGTGACACTCACAAAATCATCGACAGGAGGTAAAACACGATTCCTGCATCTGTCCTCTCGAATCTTTTCTTTCTTTTCTCGTCTTCTGTACAATTTCTGTTCATTGTTTGTCATTTTTGTCATAAAAAAATAAGCAAATCTCAAACTTTTTAGCACATTGAAATGTCCTAAAATGTGCCACTTGCTCTATGAAGTTTTGTGTTGTCAGTATTGTCCGGCACATATAGCATCAGTAACAATTAAAGCTGCAAGTTGTCAACTATGAAATTATAGTCCTTTAATCATTTCAATGAGAAAAAGTTTCAAAAAGGCTCCTACACACTTTCAAACTCTCAAAAACACATTTATTCAGGGCGTTTCAGCGCTACAACTTCATCAGGCAAAGTTTGTTTTACAAATCCCAAAGCATCCTTCTTCTGAATGACAGTTTTATAATAATACCATATTTAAAGTTAGAAACACTTTATGTAGTAGCAATCATAAATGTGTCTCAAAACAGTGTTAATGATCAAAACCTCCAAGGGCAAAACTGAATTCCCAAAAATCTCCAAAATCCTGCAGGTTTCAAATAGATGAACCTGCAAAGAATACATTTACATGAAAAGTGACAAAAGAGCATCAATGAATAGATAAAATTCAAACTAAATATGAAGAAAAAAGTCTGAATTCTTTGAATATAGCTTCTTAAATGTGAATATTTTTGTTTCCTTTCCTCCTTTATGACAGTAAACTGAATATCTTTGGGAATATGTGTTGCTTTGAGGGACACTGATCAACATTTTCTGACATTTTATAAACCAAACGACTCATGAATTATTCCAGAAAAATAACAGGCAATTTAAATAACTGTTTTAGATTCCCTGTTGGCTTCCCGCTGAAGCTCTTTGTGAGACAATGCTGCCCCCTGCCTGAAGAAGAGAGGACTGCTTGTTCTGCACAAAAGGTGAGTTAGCCTGTGCAAAGTAAGACACATTAGAAGACACATTTTTATCACCGTTTATCCCATCTTAAATGTCCTATTTGACCTGTTTTTTCCTTTTTTGCTGCATGAAATCAGCTGGAGGAAATGTCAAAGAAGCTGTGTTCATCGGGCGGCCGTTCTCCTCCGACTGTCCGTCAGTGCTGCAAGCTGCCTTCACAGGAAACGCCGCAGTGTGTCTCCAAAATCCTCATGAACGCCGTCAACAAAGCCACCAACGTCTTACGCCAAAAGCAGAGGAAGAAGTGCCCTCTCTCCTAAATGATGCTGACCTTTAGCTGCTCACCTGACAGGGAAATTAAGGGCCCATGAGATGAAAACAATATTCAGAATATGGACCACGTTCCAGCTTCATCTACTGCCAGTGTTATTTACAGTTATCTGAGATCACACGAGAAGCACTGCTGCCGTTTATAGTTAAACAAATATATTGTTAAATGCAGAGTTTTTATCGCAGACTGCTGTCTGTGTCACTGTACCACTATTTTTTATAGGCTGCTCTCTGCGTTTTGGATTATCGATGCGTTTTGTAGATTCCTTTGGGGCTTCAAGATTAGTTTTCTTCTTTTTATATAGTTTTATAGTTAAGATCATGTATGCAACAGTTCTAATAAAACTTTGTAAAATGTCTGTTTTGTGTGGTTTACTGTGTGTGACCTCACATCCACTGCTACTTGTTTTAAATGCAACCTGATGTGAACAGGATAGTTATGTATTATAAAGCAAAATGTGCAAGAAAAGGGTCTCTTTTAATTATAAACAGACATTTGAAACACATAATTTTGCAGTTTAACAGAAGTTATAACACCACATGAACAGATTTTCATCCAGATTTTGTGTTATTTAAAAAGCAGTGATACAAATCTTGTATTAGAACATTTAGCTTTGCATAAAAATTGTCTTTAATGTTGTTGTAGTGTGTACTTTTCATGTGATATGAACAGAACACACAATATTGTCCTAAAGTGACCTCAAAAAGTGTTAACAACGCAGTAAATTAATGTTTTTGCTATTTTAAATATTTCAATTTGAGATCAGAACCTTACAAAGTAAAGCAGACCGTGGCTTTGCACACTTAAAAAAAAAAATTCTATTAGGTTAATCAGTTTAAGACACTTAGAGTCGTTGGATCAACAAATAATGTATATAAGGTGCTGAAAAGGTTCAGAGATTCAAAGTACATCATTTTAGCAGGATGGTTAAATAAGGAACAATTACAGTATTCATATGATTTTTTTTACGAGGTATATATCTGTTTTTGTTATTAATAAAAATAATAAGAGAAAGAAGAACTGTAAGATCACACCTTGAATATGGAGAGTGAGGAGGATTCTCTGCTGCTTTTGGAGATATATGCCCCAAATTATTATAATAGCTGAATCTTCTCCCAAATTTGTAACAATTTCTGGGGATGTAAGTGAAGCTTTTGCAAATATAAGCTCCAAAAATATTACAATAGCTGCATTTTCTCATAAATTTGCAACAATTTTGAGGGATGTAAATAACTGTTTTGCATGTATAAGCCCCCAAATTATTATATAAGCTGCATTTTCTCACAAATTTGCAACAATTTCTGTAGTTGTAAGAGACATTTTTGCATATGTAAAGCCCCCAAATTTTTAAAATTGATGTATTTTCTCCCAAATTTGCAACAATTTTCACTTTTGTTGTATATACAAAAGTTACACTTTTGTATATATAACCCCAAAATTCTTATATCTGCATTCGCTACCAAATTTGCAGCAGTTTCTGGGGGTGTAAGTGACACTTTTGCATATAGAAATCCCAAAATTATTACAATAGTAGCATTTTCTACCAAATTTGCAACAATTTCTGGGGATGTAAGTGATGCTTTTGCATATACAAGCACCAAAATTATTATAATAATTATTATAAGCTGCATTTTCTCCCAAATTTGCAACAATTTCTGTGGTTGTAAGTGATGGTTTTCAGTGTAAGCCCCAAAATCATTATAAAACTTGCACTTTGCCAGAAATTGACTTCATGGTGACAAATTGAGTGTTTTCTCACTGAGAAATGGCGTGGACATTTTCTAACTAGTAAACAGTGCAATGGAAAAACAATAATAAAAAAAACTAAACTAAACAGATTTTTTAAAATGTCATCGTATATAACATCTCTCACACAACATTTTGCTGGTTTTTGCCACTAGTTTTTGTCGCTTCCAGCCAAAAAAAAAATTTTATTTGTAACATGCATGAACAAATCTGGGCTTAACCACTATATTTATCTATAGTCCTTTTGCATAAAAATAGAGTGAATTATTGTCTTTTGGAGGCACTGTTGATGCGCCGCAGTAACAC